>NC_056727.1:254598356-254680856 GCF_019279795.1 Protopterus annectens | reverse complement strand
AAGGGAAAATTGTTAGGCTTAAAATGAATCCAAAAAAATGAATCCAACAGTAGAAACGCTTAATTTATTAAACAACAGAACTTTCAAGAATCACCCTTCTTCAGTGTTTAACATCCATTAAAATTTACAATTTAATTTATATTAAACAAGCATGAACATCTGACACAGCCATCCAATAATGTTAGTCAACCAATCATGAATTAAAATAATAATACATTCTAAAATATATCATATCATTTTATAAAACATTTAAAATTACTACATATGTATATCAATAGTACATTTGTTTTTTTAACTAAAACTTGTTGAAACTCAGAAAAACATCAGCTTCTAGCCTGATAATCCACATATACTCTGCTATCTCCAATCTATTATTAACATCCCCACCCCTAAGGTTCTTATATATTATTTCTATCACCCTAAATTTAAAAGTGTGAGTTATATCTGTCTTCATAATGTGTTTGGCTAAAGCATTAGTTTTTATATTCTTTCGAATGTCCGATTTATGCTCTATAATTCTGTCCCTGCGACTATATTTCCCCACATAAAAACATTCATATCTTGAACAGGTCCCTAAGTATACTATTAATGTAGTATTACAGGTCGCCTGACACTGAAATTTAAATAATCTCTTAGTTATCGGATATAAGTAGCCCATTATATCACTAATATTCCTACAACAGCTACAAATGTAACAGGGAAAGGTTCCATATTTACCTATAGTTATATCAATATTATTAACATTAAAATCTTTATAGCATAACTTTCTTTTTAAATTCATATAGGTCCTATATGTAAATCTGGGATTCTCACCCACTATGCCTATTAGTTCTGGCATAGACTTCAGGATCCTCCAATTCTTTCTTATAATTTTTTCTACTTCTTTTGTTGTAAGATTATATGTGGTTACTATATTGATGACAAACTTAAATTAGACATCCACATCTATAACTCCATCAAGAAGACACACCAGAAACTAGGATTACTATGCAGAAATAAAAAAATTCTAATACAAGAATTTAAATTGTCCCTAATGCAAGCCTACCTATTGCCTACCCTACTATATGCCACCCCAGTCTTCACTAACCTTCCAAAACATCTGTCAACCAAACTCAAGCTTACCTACAACAAAAGTGCTAGATGTGCCACAAACCTTCCCTATCGCTCTCATCACTGCCTCTCCTTACAAAAACTTCACTGGTTAGAACTCCACAATCAACTACTCCTACCTCAACACCTTTTGACACATAGTATCATCCATCAACCAATAGCCTGTCCATCTCTAGCAATCATCATCTCTCCTTATGTCCCAAACCGGGAACTTCGTAGGTCCGACCAACACCTCCTTCAAATCACCAAACTTAATAAAGCTATAGGAAAAATCCTGTATAGCCACTCACTTGGCTCCTTTTGGAACCACCTCCCCCTCCATATCAGAACTATCCAAAACCCATCTAACTTCAAACTTGTTATAAAGGAATATCTGATTAACTCCTGGAACTGCCACTGTAAAGACCCTCTCTGAATCCTACCTACACTGCCTGCCCCCTACTCCTCTTTCTCAATTCCCTAACTACTCAGCCTCTTCTCCCCTCCCCTCCCTCTGCCACTATCTCTCACTTATACCTAGTCCTATCTTTATTTCTAAAATCTCCTTCTTGATGGCCATGCCCATCCATTATACTCCAATCTCCACTCTTTACATCTACCTCCAATCTCACCCTCCTCTCCTCTTCTTTCCACTTTGTGCATGGATCATTCTCTCTGACACCTGTACACCTCACTACACTAAGGCATAGGTTACTAATTTCTCTTTCCAAAGTACTGATTACTTTTTTATGTACTTCCTGTGCCTATAAGGTAGACAGAATTAATGGACATGCTCCACCTTAAAAAAAAACAAATCCATTAGAGCCACACGCTCCTCGAACTTAAACTTCAGCACAGCAATAAATAGGACATGCTGGAGGGATAGATTCATATCCCAATGGCTTCCCACACTCTGGAATAAAATCCCAATTCACATAAGACAAAGCCCCTCGCTGGCCCTCTTCAAGAGAAATCTTGATGAGTGGATGGGAAACCGTAAGTTTGCACCTGCAATCACTCCAGTGGCGCTACTGGACAGAGGCTTTAGAAGTTAAATTATAAGGGTGGAGAAAGCCAAACACATTTCGGCTAGGCTTATAAATGCCCTAGGGCAGATAGCCTAGTATAAACCTATGAACCTATGAATAGATTAATCTCTATTGTTTATTTTTTTTCTTTACTTCCTTTCTTTCTTATTCTCCACATACATTGTAAAAATGTAATCTTGTCTGCTGTATGTACCTACTCTATATTGTATAGGTCCTGTAATTTGGAGTTTTTATCCTCGAGTCTCTGTTGAAAAAGGGTACCTGCCCAGCCAGACCGACTGGGTTAACAAATGACAAATAAATAAATAAATACATATTGAACATTAGTTCCAGCTTGTGAGCCTACACTGGTTGGCAAGTTGATGTCATTCTGTTTGCAAAAATAAGGACAAGCTATATGCACCCTATTATTCATGATGTAACTCATAACTTCTGTAATAATTTCATCACTGTGCCCTCTATGTTTAAATTCATTGGCCATTTCTTCCATTTGTTCCTTACACTTAACCTCATCAGTGTTCAGCCTACTTACTCTTGTAAATTGACCCTTCACTATACCATTAAAGATGTGGTGGGCATGCATACTTCTCATGTGTGTGTATCTATTAACCTGAGTCTTCTTTCTATGTACACACATTCTTAATAAAGTCATATCTTTATCTATTTGTACATCCAGATAAACAAATGTCTTGTTAGAATAATTCATTTTAAATTTCAGGAATTCAGTTGTACCATTCAAATAATCAACAAAACTCAATAGGTTCTGTTCATTTCCCTTCCAAATCAGAAAACAATCATCCACAAATTGCTGATATAGTAGGACATTCTCCTTAAAAGGATTACTACCATTATAATATATATTCATGCTCCCACTGATTTATCACAAAATTTGCATAGGTGTTGGCCATGGGGGTGCCCATTGCAACACCAGCTATTTGTAAAAAGGGTTGACCATCAAACATAAAGATGTTTTTAGTAAGTACAATCTTGATTAAATAACAGATATTTTCAATTTGTCTTTCCTGTATATTGATATTTTTACATAGAAAATCACGAATTGCATTTATGCCGTACTCATCTGTGATTACAGTGAAAAGAGAATTTAGATCAAGTGTCAACATCATATAATCATCTTCCTCATTCATCTTATACCATCTATACAGCTTAGTTAAAAAATCCTCCATGTCTTTTATATAACTTGGACATAAAGGTAAATACTTGCTCAAAACATTTTGCACATATATCGATAATGGTTCTGTGATCCAACGCCTCCTTGAGACTATAGGTCTCGTGGGTGGGTTGGTCAAAGATTTATGTATTTTAGGGATACCATATGTCACTGGAGTTACTGGACAAGGAACTGTAAAGAAATTGAAGGGATCCAGAGTAATATCACCTTGAAGTTGCATATCATATATAAGCATGTTAACCTCTGCTATACACTTTTTTATATCACGAAAATTTATTTTCTTAAAAGTATTCACATCTGACAGAAATTCATGCATCAAACCCATATAATCATTCCGATTGAAGGGTATAATAGTGCCCCCTTTGTCTGCTTCTTTAATAACTAAATCAGAATTCTGGCAAAGGGCTTGAAGCGCTTTATACTCTTCATAGGTTAAATTATAAAGCTTTTTCACTTTCTTCATTTCATTACTATAAAGTGCCCTTAAGTCTTGTTCACAAATGTCAGCAAAAGCATTCAAAACAGGACAATTACTTGGGATAAATACACTTGACTTCTTACAAATATCTTCACAATCAAACATTGCATCTTTAAAAATGAATTTCAAGCTCACATTTCTTATAAAAACTTTTAAGTCTGTTATAGCCTCCACAATTGTATCAAACATAACTGGTATAAACTGCAGCCCTTTATTTAATAAAGTAATATCTGCTTCCGTTAATCTATAGCCCGATAAATTCAGTATACTACTCAGGCACTTACTATTCATTTGTTCCGCACCTGTTTGCTGTATACTTGTGGGCTGTTGTTCTTCCTTCTGACTGATTCCGCTGACGTACCTCCACTTTCTCTGTAATGTTATTAGCCTTAGAACTTTGGAAAAAAACTCACCATTTTGTGAGGTATTTCTGGGGTTCGTTGTTTGAGCAGACGTAGCACTAGCCAATGATGTAACAAATACAGAGTCAGCAATTTGGTTGGTTAAGACCTCTAAATACCATTGCTGATTTGCTGACTCATCTGTGCATAAGCTTTAATGTTATCCGGGCTAGATGCTGAAACAGTTTATTGACATAGAAGGTTTCTGGGTTGCCAAATGCAGTTCCACACTATTGGATATTTTTTTCTTTTTTAGAAAGGAAAGTGCAATCTTACGAGAAGCTCCAATGGCAGCAGCTAAGCTTTTAGCAGCTATACTGATCTCTTTCAACAAATGCTTGATAGGCTTAATGCCTTTGATAAAAGGCTTGAAGCTGCTAAGCAGGGGAAACTTCAAAGGGACATTAATGACTTTAGTTTAGGCCATATTTTTTCTTGGCCTAAAGATTCTAACAACTTAAGAAATAATACTAGTCAACAAACCAAGAGAGGTACAATGTATGAGTTAAATAACTTTCTCCAAAGGAGATTTGGAATTAACCAGTCAGCATTCTCAAAAAAAATGTTTAAGCATTTTCAGTATTATAACTGCATGCTAACAGTCCATTGGTGAGATTATATATTAACTTTGTTTTAACTTTGGCATGTAGTTCTGAGCCAAGTGGTTCTTTCATTTTTTTAGTAGTAGTTAGCATTGGGTGATCCCACATGAATGTTCTTTTATTTTTAAGTATTTGTTGGAACTTCAGGTTTCCAGTGCTTCTCATTTATTTGTACACTGCAATGGTTGCTCAAGTTCTAGTGTGTCACTCTTGCCACATTACTGTAAAACCCATAAACCCACAGCTAAAGGTACATAGTCAACCTCAATGTGTACAACTTATTTTTTACATTACATAATCTGATTTAAAGCCTGTTACACATGCATATGATCTGAATTAGTCAAGCTGTACTAATTACTCTATATATTTTGTGAACCATACTCTGCAGACATGCTTATTCACAAAGCACATGTAATCTTTGCCTTGTTCTTAATTTGAAAAGCAGTCAGTTCTTCTAAATAAAATTTCATGACAGTATATGATGGCAGAGTGGAGCAGGACTTTATTTAAATAGTGATTTTTACACACTAGTAGCAGTTCAAACTGTAAACTAGTGTGTAAAGTTGAAAACGTTTTGTGGAATGTTTAGCTGCACGCATGCGTGCTCAGGTTCCGCTTTAAAAAAAGAAAAAAGAAAAAATGATTTTGCTTGTCACCGGACTGTTTTTAAAACAGTCCGGATTGGGAAGACTGCAAGCATCAATGAAGATGTCCAGAAGTAACTGCAAGTTTAACTGCAGTAAATTAGAACGTGACTGGACTGTTAAGTCAGCAGCCATGTCACATAATCTGAGTACGTGATGTGGCTGTTGATTAGTCCTGTTGCTCTCATGTTGTCTTCCCACGCTTTAACAGTTAAATTGCAATGGAGAGAGTGAGACAGGTGGATGATTGTGAGAGCAGGAGAAAAAAAAATTATGTGGAGTATTGAAATTTGTTTGTCCATCAATCAGATTACTGTTAGATAAGAGAAGCCAAGGATTGCATGGCAAGGAAGGATTTTTTTAAGTTATTCCCCTTTAAAAAAAAACAGTAATTAAGTTCTGAGTGATTTCTTTTTGGCAGTGCCAACCAGATACTTTCTGCATTTTTTTTCCTGCTAGGGTCGATCAAATAATTTCTGTATTTAATTATTTTCCTGGCAGGGTTGACCAGATTGCTTTTTAAATGGTGCAGAGGAATTTAAATATTCTTTCCGACATCCTGGGCCTGGAATCTGGCAGGTTTAATTAGATAGCAGTAGAAGACTGAATCTGCAGTGAGCTGGCTGTTTTTGGTGGCTGTTTGGCGTGTTTTTCTATCAATATTCTGGCATTGTCAACCATATACTAGTACGTGGTGTATCCATTTTTGGAGCTGTTGATGACTTTCTGTTTTTTATTTTTTTAATATAATATTCTGGCACGGTTAACCAGATACTAGGACGGCAATGTGTTTTTGGGACTGTTGATGACTTTCTTTTTTTCAAGCTTAATACACTGGCAGGGCCATCCAGATGCTAGTGGTCTATGTGTTTTGGGGGCTGTTGATGACTTTCTTTCTTTCTTTGTTTAATATAATATCCCTGCAGGGTTAAGCAAATGCTAAAGAGGCAATGTGTTTTTGGGACTGTTGATGGTTTTCTTTTTTTCAACTTAATACACTGCCAGGGTCAACCAGATGCTAGTGATCAATGTCTTTTGGAGGCTATTGATGACTTTCTTTTTTTTTAAATATAATATCCTGGCAGGAGTCAAAATATACTAGGCGTTCTGGAGAGCCATTTTTAGATGTCATCTGTTTTTTTTTTACTTAGTATTTTTTGCAGGGTTAGTCAGATAAATTAGGATGGCTTATCAATGTTTTCTTGTTGAAACAAACTCTACTTTTGCATGAGTAAAGTGTGTATGGGTGAATTGAAGTAAGATCACATGCATGTTCTTGGCTATGTGATATGAAAGATATACAGTAATGTAACCGTGGTCTTTTATTTTCATTATTTTAAACCTTGTAGGCTCAAAGCAGATTCTCTGGGTAGGCAATTGGGATGGGGCAATGCTTATGTGCAAGTGGAATTACTGCAGTTCAAGCTTGCTTTGCAAGACTAATGTGCATTTGAGTGAAGTAAGATCAACCATAAGCTCTGAACTGAGTGTTGTTTATATGAAAAAAAGAATACTTACCTTAATGACAGTATTGTCTTTTTTTGTTTGTTGTTTTTGTTTTTAACCTCGCAAGATCAAATCAGATAATGTGGGTTCGGTAGTCAATGGGAATTGGGGCTGGGTGTGAATTAAACAAATTGCTCTGCAGTTTACTGTTGTTGTAATTATATCTTTACAAAACTATAATACTTTTTTGTCTGTATTTTAAGATGAATGTAAAATAATTAGCGAGTTAATGAGTATTTCTTTAACATAGGTTCATCCCTTTCTAGTTGACCACACCCCCACACTCCTTTCTAGCTGACCACACCCATTCAGTTGTCTCCTGCAGCCACCCTTTGATTTGAAGTCACCAGCCGCCACTGGAGATGGGTCCATGCTTTGTAGGTTTCCTGTGTCCTGATTAGTTGCATAAGTCTTTCCTTGGTTTTACATGTGAGACTGGTCAGACTCATGGGTCTTTAATTACCTGAGTCTGTGGAAGGTCCTCCGTTATGCAAGGGAATGAACATGGCTCTTCTCCATTCACATTGTACAAATTTGTATGAAAGCTGAGGTTGGACAGTATTGTGGGGGGGGGGGTGGAGTAGTGCTTCAGGCTTTTAAGATGCATCAAGGGACATTGCCAGGACTCTTCAATGCAGTATTTTTAGCTTTTGATAGTGCTTTTAGCATTTGGTTTTGTGTGACAGCTGGACGTGAGTCGGTTTCAGGTATATCTTATGGGACAGACAGAGGTACTTGGGTGGCTATTTTAGCTTCAAACTTGGCTTTGGTGGATTTTATTAAGGTTCTGAGTTGCTTGTGCGTTTCAATGACAAGCGATCTATCATTCTGGTAAACAGTCTTCATACATTTGGTCAAAATTCTCTTCCGTTCATTTTAAAACGTAATCATATTATAGTTCCACCATGTGGATTAGTTTCCGGAGCTTGCCATTCACTTGTTTCTACAGGGTACAGATGCATCTCTGCAGCTGTTTACATGCTGGTATAGTGTAGTGGCATACATTTTTGTGAATTCAGTGGAACTGATTGTGTTTGGCAGGTATTTGAAGTCTGCCAATGTATAATGTAGGAGTCAATAGTTTGTCTTAGAATAATTACTAAAGGTATATTAGAAGGAAGGGGTTTCTGGTTTCAATTTTATTTAGAAGGAGACAGCTTTATGGTTAGACCTAACAAGTGACAAAGATATGAAAGGGATGGTGGAAGATGCCCAATTGTTCCAGGGTGTTTGTATTGACATAGCCCAGGAATTTCTCCGTTTGTGCACTAGTAGTTGTATGGGTTTCATAGTTTGGATAACCTAATATTGTGTTTAAAACTGAGTGATTCCAGTTCATGTAGTTAGCTGTAGTGGGTTTCCTGGGTCATAGAGGGAGTTCTGTATCTAGTTAATATGTGGTACAGGACTTTTCTGATGATTATTTAGACATGAAGAAGCTCTGGTGCATCATGCTGCTTTATTAGCCTTGATACAGGTCTCTTCTGAATAAAGACTGAGACATTTCCACATTTCTACCCCTCTTGTGCAGTAGCTGCTCTAAATGTGTGTAAATCATTATAGCCTTGCACAGCTGGGGTGCTCTCAGTCATTTTAAATCATGTCTCAGTCACTTCATAGATGCCTACATCCCCCAGGGTAAGAAGGGTTTGTTCATAGGTAGGTACTAGGCTATTGGCCCTAGAGCCTATATAAGCCTAGTCAAAAAGTTCCCTGGCTTTTGCCACCCAAGACAATTATTTTCCAGTGCCCCTGTTAAGTAGAGCCACAGAGGTGATCCCCGGGGTGAATTTCCTATTACCCATCCAATCATCAAGATTTTTCTTGAAGAGTGTTAATGAGGAGCTTTGTTTGATATAGATAGGTAGTTTGTTCCAGAGTATGGGAAGTCTCTGGGACAGGAATCTATCCCTCCAGCATGTTCTATTTATTGTGGTGACAAGGTTTAGGTCCCTAGAGTGTGTAGCTCGGAGGGATTGGGATTTCCTTAAGTGGAGCATGTCCAACAGCTCTGGGTTTGACATAGCTTTGTATGATAGGCAGAGATCGCCTCTGAGTAGGCAATATGCAACGCAGTAAAGCTGGAGTTTTTTGAGATGTAGGATCTGAGTTTCTTGTTTAGGCTCTAAGCATTGATCAGTACAACTTTCATATTTTCCTTTGCTTTCTTTGTTATATTGATATGTTTATCAAGTTGGAATTGCCTAAAAAAGGTATAATGTGGGTGGACAATGTCTTTGTCAATCATCAAAACCCTAGAGAGAACAGATGCATGCCATCCGTGGTGATATAGCTTAGTCTAATTACAAGATTCTGGAAGTATAACTTCCTTTATCTTGGGTTCTCTGAGGTAGAAGCATAGGATTACTAACATTCAACATTCAAAAGGCAGACTATCCCCTTACTAATACAGAAATTGAAACAGTTTTGGGAAAATTGCTATATCCTGTGGGTGTAACCCCTGATTTGGCTCATGACTTAATACTAGGAAAATATTTTTCTCATTTTAAAGAACTATGGAAA
Organism: Protopterus annectens; assembly: GCF_019279795.1. Lineage (NCBI taxonomy): Eukaryota > Metazoa > Chordata > Ceratodontiformes > Protopteridae > Protopterus > Protopterus annectens. Next base: position 254,671,375 of record NC_056727.1, on the reverse strand, counting down.
GTACGTGAGGAGGGAGAATACATAGAATGTAGCTAGCTGATATATTCACTTTCCATAGACTCGTTGACTGTGCTGTTGGCTGATTCCTCAGCTAAAAAAATATGCATTCAACTACTATAGTGAAAAAACAAAGAAACAAACTTGATTTCAGTAAAACAAACGTGTTTATTTTCTGCTATAGTAGTCGAATAACTGATTTACTTTTTTCATAATTTTCAACTAAAACAGTATGAGTTTCAGTCCAAGGAAAAATTAAACATATTGAAGGTCTCACCTGCATCTGCATTTTATTGGCTGGCTGAGTTGTACAGGGCTGCTGTTTGCTGCCAAGAAGAGACGCAAATGTATATAAATAATATGTTTGGTTGTATTGCTGCTCAAGCCTTTATAGATAAGAAAGATGCAGTCTGTTGTTCTGTTTACCCATACTATGGTAAAAAGCTTAAAGAGGTTAAAAGATACATTTATTTTTTTTTTAGACTGCTGTCTCCCAGGATCCATCCCATTTATGGGCCATGTGTGGCCATGGCAGGTTACATAAATGGGCACACTGAGGTTAGGGCTGCTATAACTCATACCTTCTAACTGTCCCTGTGTTTGCAGAACATCCCTCATTTATTATGCCCCATATTTTTTAGCCTGCTCCTTATAAAATTTGTGAGCTTCTGGCTAACATTTGGGGATTTCTCTCTAAATAGTAACAAACTTGAACTGGTGTGATCACCTTCAGTTTTGGAAAGGCAGCAGTATAGCTGCCCTTACTTGTGTCTTAGATTTGAAAAAATGTTAGAAAATAGTTCTGTTTGTTTCAATTAGCTGCTTTGGAGTGTCAGACAGCTGTCCTACCATACGGCCTAATCTATTCATGTGGTGGGCCATGGATATTTCAAAAATTGGTACATTACACTGGCTAGAGCTCATATTTCTCAACTGTCCCCGATTTTTGCCTCATAGTTTTTTTTCTGCTCCAGGTAAAAACTGTGATTCCTTTGCAAGACTATGAAGATTGCTGACACTAAAAATGACAGCCTTTTCAGTTACAGGCTTCATATTCTTTAGAAAAATGGATGCTAATGTAAAACCTGTTATTCTAGTAACTTTCTAAGTACACAAAAGAAAAGTATTTCAAATTTGCCATTAATTATGGACCATTGCCCATACCTTTAATCTTTGGTTTTGTCCCTGGTTGCTGTGATAATGGGCTGAGGGTTGTGGCTAAAATTCTTGTTTTAGTGAGTTATGTGTCTATGTGTTAAGGACAAAGTATAGTGATAAATCATGGAGCAGCAGCAATTTTCTGTACATTGCTGTGGTTATTTTTGCCACTTTTGGCAAATACAGGTAATCACCAAAAAACTGGTTATGTGTTTGGGGAACAGTTGATAAATGAAAGCAAATGACTATTAAGATGGTCAAAATCAAGTGGTCATTGATGTGGCTTTTCTTGAGGTTGTGGGGGACACAATATAGTTTCTGAATTAGGGGGACACAACATAGTGCCTGAAAAACAATTGAGATGACTGTTTATTTTTTTTCTCTTGTTCTGGAAATAATCCAGATAGGTCTGTGAGCAGAGTTAACAGTGCACACTGCTCACAGCATCAGGCACTTAAATCCTTTTTTAATTTTATGGAATTTGACATGTGGGGATGATGTACCTTATAGCTTCAAATTAAACAGATTACTGTGGCTGTTATGTATGCACTATAGTTGCAAGTGAAGTTGATTACTATGGCTGTTATTTCATCACTTTGGAAATCACATGAGAGGTAATTACTAAAATGTTTTTGTGTGGAGGTAGCAGACTACCTACTAAACCACAGGGTAATTACAAGAGTTATGCAAAACATTCATTGACATGGCTAGTTTGAGGAGGAGGGATAGTGGGCAATGGTTAGGCTTAGCAAGTAGGGAGAGTGATCTGCACTCTCACATAACTTGGCTCCTGCACCCCAATAAAGGGTATAAACCCAGAGGATGGTTATATCACTTGGAGGTGTAGAGGGTGCAGCCCTTCAAAACACCCAGGGCAGACCTGACATTATCTTATGACACTTAAAAGAGCCAGTTACAAAGATGAATTATCCAAAGAAGTTTTGCCAAAATGCTTTAAGTAAAAATACTAGAAGCATGTTTACAAGTTGAACAGCTAGAGGTTGAAATAAATAATTATGGTCATTCCTTTTTTTACTCTCCTCACAATCAAATATCAGAATTGTAAATATAGAAGACGAATGCCTATATGAGTAAGTAGGTAAGAAGGCATGTTGCATGCCAAAATACATGGTCATTGCATGAAAACTGTCAAAGACAAATATGTTTTGGGAGTCAATATATATGTCTAACAGAAGCAAGTTGAAATATGGAACTGTGGCTGTTATGCATTCTGCTCTCTTCTCAATAAAAAATTTAGAAAAATACAGAATGTAGATATTATTTTGGGGGAAGGGCATGTAATGTATGAAATCAAATGGCAGTTACCAAAATCATTTCTAAATGATTACTGATAGAGCTTGTTGGGAGAGGGCAGTATCTGTCAAAGAGTAATATGGCCATTGCATTTCTCTGATTCCTTCACAGTCAAAGGTACTAAACCCTATCAGAAGGGGGACATTCCACTGGGACAGTATATGTCTGTGTTCTACCAAAGTACCTAAGTAGAAACAAACCAAGAAGAAACTTTGCAGTGTGGAGTGCATAACATAATTCAAGGAGTGAACTTCACACTCTCCACACTGTGAAGTTTCTTCTTGGTTTGTTTTTGACCCAGTATATACCGAATACTGGGTTTTCTGAGACTTCAATGGATACCATAAATTTTATTTTTTGTGTTGGTGTGAAAACACATAAGTATAAGTTCTTGATTTTTTTTTTTTTTTTTTTTTTTTTTTAGTGTGGACTGTATTTGGGGAATTGACAAACGGCCTTTTATATACAGCTAGTAAATCCAACATTTGAGAGGAATTTTATTTTCACAGTCTGACACTACGCTTGGTTGCCACCTGGGTGCTATGTGAGCTCTGGATAACAGGTTAAGGGCAGGTGATTTATGAAAACAAATAGCAGTTACAGCATCACCTCTGATTGACTATTTATATGGTTTGTAGGGAGGCTAGGGGCAGATGATGTATCCAAGCAAACAGCAGTTTCAGGATCACTTCTGACTACTTATTGATATGTTTTTTGGGGGGACATTGTCAGAGATGGAGCTATATTGTGATTATATTTATGTGATTCCTTCACAGACAGAGGAGGCACATTCCACTGGGCAGTGAATGTTTTTTACCTGAGAACCTTATTAGTCCCTGATTTTTTATTGGGAACTGACACACGGCTTCTTTTATACCACTGGTAAATTCAACTTTTCAGAGAGTTTTGTTTGTTGTTACAGTCTTGTATTATACTCGGTGTCCACCTAAGTGTTATTTGGCATCCGGGCAAAAGGGATGGCAGCAGCCGATGTATGAAAGCAGATGACTGTTATAGGATCACTTCTGATGAATTATTAAAATGTTATATTGGGAGGGGCCGGTATCTAGCAAAGAGTAATATGACCATTATATTTATATGATTCCTTCACAGTCAAAGTGATATACCTTCTCAGAAGTGGCACAGTTCACTGGGACAGTATGTTTGTGTTTTATACCAAAGTACTTTATTGCCAGGCCCAGAATTTTTTTTTTGTTGTTGTCAACTATCTTTTGAGAAATTGTCATAGGGTTTCTGTTGTCAATGTGTGGTACTATGCTTGATTTCAACCTGAGCTATTTGCGGTCTACAAAAAAGGCTGAGTAAAATTAATGTCCAGAATAAATGAGTACTAAATTTGCAGTATCTCAAAAGTGAATCTTAATACAACCCCATCAGAAACAACAAAATATAAATCAACTTCCTATACATGAAATTCATTCTTACAAGAACAAAAACACTGCAAATAAATGAATAAAAAGTAAATAATGCTAACTATAACTAGTCCATCTGAAAACAGCAAAACTAGCAAAACCAGACCTAACTAAAAACTGAATTATAAAACTAACAATTCATAAAATAATACTTACTAAAGTATTAAACTACATCAAAACAAATGAATTGCCACTCCAGAGGAAAAAATGAAATTTACTTGAACCCTTACAGGAGAAAAGTGTTCATAAGACTGTTCCTTCATAAAAAATGCACAAAGTACCTGAAGTCCTGTTCAGCAGAAACTTAGGCAATTAATGTAGCCTACTGAAGACAATAATAAGCATAGTCTAACATAAAGAATCACTAAGAAAATGGATAAATGGAATGGATAGTGCTCTGTTTAGCCTGATATGCAAAATCTTTTTTTTTTTAGATTTAGGGAACTCTGTGGCAAATGATGAAACATATTCCCTAAGCCTAAACTGGAAGATGTTCAATGTATTACACACCTGACTGCACGTATTCCATGTACAATACATTTATATACATGTATGCATATGTATATGTATATGTATATCTCTTTCCTTATATATATATATATATATATATATATATATATATATATATATATATATATATATATATATATATATATATATATATATATATATATATATAATATATATATATATCTATACATATATATATATATATATATATTTATATCAATATAGAGAGAAATAATACAGAGTCAGACATAACACTTCTAAAATGTATAAATAACACAAATGCAACTATCTATATGTATTAAATGTGTGTGTGTATAGTGTGTGTATTTATACCTGCTGGTCATAATATATAAACATACAAATATGCATTCACATTATAAATAAATATATATATGTATGTATGTGTATATATATATATATATATATATATATATATATATATATATATATATATATAAAGCAAAGCAGATCCACAACCTGGAAGCTGGCTCTGGAAGCCCAGAATAAAAAGTTGATGAAATGCTGATATTCCTTCTTCCGCAAGGCAGAAAATGAATGGCTGAAACTTACAAAAACTTTCTTGCTTTAATAACAAACAAAAATCTCCTCAAGCGCTTTCGCTCAGCCTGGTGCTGAGCTTTTTCAAGATACAATAAAATCAAGCTGGTTGTTCTTTATATACATAGTCAAAACTTGACCAATAATTCAATTAGTAAAAGAGAAGGTCTAATTAACCCTTCAAATTATTTGCTGGTACAAAACCTGCTTGCAGGCAAACCATTACTAAGCACAACTCACTGCAATGTCCAACAAAGTATATGCATAAACTTAATAATCAATTGTTGGTGTACACACAGATTGCCATAAAAATATACAATGTTAAAAATATGCAATATTAAAACCATGCAATGTTAAAACAATATTCAAAAGCCAATACTATACACATGCTAGTATGTTAAAAATGTTTAAATGTGCTGTTTATTCAGCAAAATTTTATTTCTATATGTAAACCCTGAAAACACTGGAAAACCGAAAGTTCATAATTTAGCCTTCCTTAACCTAAGGACGCTGCTAATGCTGCAAGTGTCATTGAGCCCTGGTCGCCTTCCTGCATCTAGTCTTAGCTGCCATAATAACTCTTTATATTCTAAAAGAGACCCCCAGTCCCCCCCCCCCTTCATCCAACCTTAGCTGTTCTAAAATAATGAATTTAATTTCCATGTTAGGACAAAAAAGGGAATGTCTATAAAAAGCATTAGTTTCCTTTTTCTTAATTATATCATACTGATGCTCATAAATATGTCTTCTGAGGGTTCTTTCAGTCTTTCCTATGTAGAAACATTTACATCTAGTACATAAACCTAAATAAACAATACATTTGGCATTGCAATTATAATGGCCCCTTGGTTGATATAGGAATTTTCTTGATGGTAAATATAACCTATGTCCATTGAATATAGCCGGGTATTGCTTGCACATTCCACATTTGTGTGTGCCTTCTTTTTTATTATCACTACTTGCCATTGGTTTGTTCTGATTCATCTCTAGCATTTCTTTTAAATTGGTACCCCTACGTCTAATGAATCTAGGAAATTCTGGAATCATATTAGCCAACCTATCGCCCAGTCTTAGGATCGGCCAGTATTTCTTTACACTGTTTTCCACAACCTCATAATCAATACTAAAAGTATGGATGTATCCTTTTTGTTCCTTATTCTGCAGGCTGCTACCCACTAGGCATATTGATGTGCCCGTAGTGTCTAGGAGAGGTGGATATTTTGTTTCCCTGCACCTAATAAATTTATGTCGCTAGCTCTTCAACAAGAAGGCTTGGATACCCTCTTTCAAAGAATCTTTCTTATAGGAAACTGATTTCCTCCATAAACACCTGCTTTGTGTTGCACATTCTGGAGGCACGGATAAATTGCCCCTTGACTATACCTCTTTTTTGATATTCAGGGTGGTTACTTTTAAAATGCAAAAAAGCATTTGAATAGGTGGGCTTCCTAAACACACTTGATATGAACCTATTGTTAACTTTATCTTTAACCAAGTTCACATCCAAGTAATTCAAGCTGTCAAAACTCAGTCAGCGTGTAAAGGTTAGAAAAGAAGTAGTACTGTTAATGTAATGAAAAAATGTTTCCATATTTGCCCTAGTACCACTCCATACAAGACAAATGTCGTCAAGAAATCTGACAATGCTTGATGTACTGTGCCCACTCTGTGCCAAAAATATATGTGTTTTCCCATTTATGCAACACTATGTTTGCATAAACTGTGGCACAGGCCGCCCCCATTGCAACACCTGATTTTTGCCTGTAGAAATGACTGTTGAAACAAATGAAATTATTTTCCAGGATTAGTTCCATTAACTCCACCAACAAGTTTGTGGTGTTGGAAGTAAGTTTCGCCTCTTTAACTAAAACATCACTAAACCATTTCAGTCCTGTAGAATGAGGTATACTGGGGAACAGTTGAACAAAATGTCTATAGTTACTAGCAATAGATCCGGATGGTATGCTAGGGATTGCAGACCCCTAAGAAAATCCCAAGAATCCCTGCAGATGTACTTCAAAGAAGCAGCAAATTGCTTCAAAGTGTGGTCTATAAATTTCCCAATCGGTTCTGTTATACCTCCTTGCCCAGATACTATAGGTCTGAAGTGTAGGGGGTCAAGACCTTTGTGTGTTTTCGGGATGCCAAATATTACAGGAATTCTTGGCTTGGCAACAATTAAAAAAATGATACAATTTTTCATTAAAAACCCCTTGCAAAAGATGGTCATATAAAATGAAAGAAATTCTTGAGTATGCCATATGTAACTCATTCCTGGACACCTGTTCATACTGCTCTGGGTCCTGCAACATCCGTTCAATGTACTGAATATAATCTGAATTATACATCAGAACTAAACCCCCCCCCCTTATCTGTTTTCATAGCCCTACAGTTATTACTTTTGAGATCCTTGATTAAATTCCTCTCATTCCTACTGATATTATAGGGGTCATTTCTTTGCTTATTATTGTTAATCATCCTGATGTCTTTTTCCATAATTTCTTCAAATATCTTGACTGTAGGGTCCATAGGTGGGTTAAATGTACTCCTACGTGAAAGCTCCATACTTACAGGAAGTTCCCCTTTAAAATAAAGCATTAGGTTCAGTTGCCTGCTAAACATTTTTAAATCTATCAACTCCTGTTCCATCCTGTTAGAAAATGCTGGCACAAAATGCAGTCCCTTAGTGAATAAATCAAAATGTTCTGTTACTAGCAAAACCAGACCTAACTAAAAACTGAATTATAAAACTAACAATTCATAAAATAATACTTACTAAAGTATTAAACTACATCAAACAAATGAATTGCCACTCCAGAGGAAAAAATGAAATTTACTTGAACCCTTACAGGAGAAAAGTGTTCATAAGACTGTTCCTTCATAAAAAATGCACAAAGTACCTGAAGTCCTGTTCAGCAGAAACTTAGGCAATTAATGTAGCCTACTGAAGACAATAATAAGCATAGTCTAACATAAAGAATCACTAAGAAAATGGATAAATGGAATGGATAGTGCTCTGTTTAGCCTGATATGCAAAATCTTTTTTTTTTAGATTTAGGGAACTCTGTGGCAAATGATGAAACATATTCCCTAAGCCTAAACTGGAAGATTTTCAATGTATTACACACCTGACTGCACGTATTCCATGTACAATACATTTATATACATGTATGCATATGTATATGTATATGTATATCTCTTTCTTTATATATATATATATATATATATATATATATATATATATATATATATATATATATATATATATATATGTATATATATATTTATATCAATATAGAGAGAAATAATACAGAGTCAAACATAACACTTCTAAAATGTATAAATAACACAAATGCATCTATCTATATATATTAAATGTGTGTGTGTATAGTGTGTGTATTTATACCTGCTGGTCATAATACATAAACATACAAATATGCATTCACATTATAAATACATATATATATATATATGTATATATATATATATATATATATATATATATATATATATATATATATATATACTATATATATATATATATATATATAAATGCATGTATATATACCCATGTATGTATGCTTTCATGCACACACAGAAATACTAACTACTGAAACTTACCCTTCATATTATATATTTATTGCTGACAGTGACACATTTCACAATGTTATTCCTACAAAGTAAACAGATTTCTCCTTATTACTCTTTCCCATGGATTCAGAAATGTCAGGACTGTGATCAGCACCATTCACAACACCTGTGTGACAAGCCCCAATCCTTATTAATAAGGTTCCCTATCAGAAAAGCGAATGCTGAAAACAGCGAATGCTTTTCTGTCAAACTGTAAAGTTTGAAAGCTAAGAATGTCGAAGTCATGGAACAGCTATTTTTTTCTGAGGGAAAAAAATCCCTGGGCTGTTCTTGGGACTTCGCTATTTTCTCCATTGTAGTGTGATCTTGGAGTTGGTATATTTAAGTTGAGGGGTGTGGGGGACACGCTCCCCACATTGGGGAGTGCGGGGGGTGAAGCCCCCCACTTTATTTTGTTTGTAAAAATATTTTTTAGATCAGTGAATTTTTTCCCTGGAAAAGAATTCACTGATCTGTGACTTCGACATTTTTGGCTTTCAAACTTTATAGTTCGACAGAATTACATTCGCTGTTTTTAGCTTTCACTGTTCTGATATAGACGCATTAATAATGCAGGCCACCAGGCTAGAGTGGGTGCGAAAATGATCTGCTTATTGCGGCTGCAGTAGGGTTCCACAGGAAGATCATGTCATATCATTTTATGGTCAGTGTAAAGTACAAGCAGTTGTTGTAAAACTGATCATGCAAAAGCATCTAGGCTATTCATTGCAAAACTGCTTCCACGGAGGGTAATGTTAAGGTGTAGATCTACTGTTGTAACTCAAGGCAACAGATATGTAGATAAATACTTTATGGAAGGAAGGTTAATATGCCCCAGGCTGAAGTCTAGAGGTGGTAGTAGGGCAACAAACACAGAAGAGGACAGAAGACTGCAAAGGAAACTGAAAACTAAATCAGGGATGCACAGCACAATTGATAAGGGAGTACAAGACATACACACAGACATCAATCTGAAATACTTGAAAATACAAAATGTGAAAGTCATATAGAACAGGTGGGATACAGAAGAGTAACATGAAGTACTGACCTACACCACTCCTGGCATAACCAGAGTTTACATGTGTGCATATACTATTATGTAAATGTAATGAAAAAACACATATTTAACCCTGAGGGGATTTGAACCATCATACCTGTCCAATTGTATTATACCTAGCACTTTTTTAACAAGGTGAGCGATAGAAACAGTCACACTACAGGTGCCAGGAAAGCACATATCAGGTGAATGATTCTGTGGATTTGCAAATTAGAAGCAGTAAAAAGACAGGCTTTAAGGGATCTAAATCTATTACTCTCTCTTCTGTGATATTTAAATAAACACTGCATTAACATGGTGAGCCATAGAAACAGTCACATTGAAGATGTGATAGGTTGGTGATTATAGGATTGCATATATCTTTATTAACATCATCAGATAGAAACACATTGAAAGTTCTAAAATGTGAATAAACTAAATCTAAGATGACCTCTTTGTTTAAGTTAGCAGAAGCCATTAAGAAAAAAGGCTTTTTAATGCATTGTCAAAAGATTAATAAGCTAAATTAATAAAGAAGTTGAAACTATAAAGAGATAGCCACACAGTACAGAATACAGTATTGTGTAGTGAAACTAATATCAGACAATTTATTACAAAGAAAACATAAATTGGTAAAGCAAAATAAAAGGGCAAATAGATCGCCACTATGGAAGCACCAGTGAGAAACACTTTTGGAACAGTTAAGAAAAGAAAAAGAAGTTATGTACTCACCATAGCATTCGAGTTGTTCATCTCACCTTCATTCTTACAGATGAGTTCGGAGCCGATCCTCGGCTCCGAGTCAGCCTACTACAAAGCTTGAGGTCTTCAGACAGCTCGCGGCCAAGCCCTATCCCATGATGCACCTAGAGTTACCTCAGATCTTGTTTGCTGCATATAATAATACCATGTGCCATTCTATCACTCCTTAGGAGAAAACCTATAGAAAGACTGAGCAACCAGGATAAAACTTGTATCTCAGTCCTCGAAAAACCCTGGAGGGGTTAGGAGGAGGGAGCGTAAGAATGAAAGCGAGATGAACAACTCACATGGAACGTTATGTTGAGTACATAACTTCTTTATGTGAAGTTGTTCCATCTCGCCGTTCATTCTTACAGATGCGTAGCGTCCCAAGCATCATCTATCTTGGATGGCTCATGGGAGTATGTTTTTCAGGACAGTAGAACCAAAGGAGGCCCTGTCCCTGGAGGCCTTGTCAACTTTGTAATGAGTGATAAAGGTATAAGTTTTGAACAAGTAGCTGCTGCACAAATGTTGTCCATAGGAAGCCTAGAAGAAAAGGCAGAAGATGTGGACACTGCTCTGGTAGAATGAGCCTTAATTTTGTGTTGTAAAGGTAAATTAGCAGCTGAATAAGTAAATGTGATACAATCAGATAACTATTTAGATAGTGTTGTTTTTGCCACTGGCATACCTTTTCTGGAATCTGAAAAGGAAACGAAAAGCTGTTCTGATTTTCTGAACTCTTTTGTTCAGTCCAGGTAAAATCTGAGCTGTCTATGAACATCAAGCTTGTGCAGCATATACTCTAAGTTGTTGGTGTGTTTGGGGAAGAACACTGGTAAATCTATGACCTGGTTAAGGTTAGTTTCAGTACAAACTTTGGGTAAAAATGAAGGATTTGTTCGCAGGGACACTCTGTCAGCATGGAAAATCAAATATGGAGGCTTTATGGACAAGGCCTGTAGCTCTGATACTCTATGGGCAGAAGTAATGGCTACTAAAAAGATAGTCTTCCATGACAAATATTTCAAATCTCATGATGAAGCTGGTTCGAAAGGTGGGAGAATAATGCGTGAAAGCATAAAATTTAGGTTCCATGGGGTATAAGGGGATTTCACAGGTGGTCTGAGATGAAAGGTTCCTTTGCGAAAGGCTTTGGATAGCTTGTGTGACATTATGTTCAATCCTTCAAAGCCAAGGTGAAAATTAAAGATGGCAGCAAGTTGTACCCAAACTGTTGCTGCTGCATCTCCTTTATTGAAAAACATAGTCAAAAACTCTAATATGGAGGAAATGGGGGCTTGGTAGGGATTAATGTTATTTTGAGAAGCCCATATAGAAAATCTTTTCTATTTGCTAAGGTATAGCGTCCTAGTAGAGGACTTATGAAAAGATATCAATATATGCTGCATTTCATTTGAGAGGTTATGGAACATGGCTAGGTTGGGAATTGGAGCAGCCAAGCTGTTAATTTCAGGGACTGAAGAGAGGGATGAAGCACCCCCGACGAATGCATCAGAAGGTCTGGAACTGGGTCCGGAATACAAGGCTCTTCCAACAGATGAAGTTGAAGGAAGGGGAACCAAATCTGATGAGGCCAATGAGAGGCTATTAGAATGATGGTCCTTCCCAGGGCTTTTGCTTTCTGCAATACTTTGGGTATTAAGGGAATTGGTAGGAATGCATAGAGGAGACCTGGAGGCCAGTCATGTACAAGTGCGTCCCTTGGGGCTTCTCCCGAATCAGGCAAAGTAGCTTCTGCATTTTGTGTTCATGTGGTTGGCAAAAAGGTCACAGCCAGGCTGGCCCCACCTGCAGAATATTCTCTCCGCTATCTCTTTTTTGAGAGATCACTCATGAGGCAACAATATTGCCTGCTTAGTTTGTCTGCTATCACGTTGGATTTCCCCGGGATGTACATTGCTATCAGAAAGCATTGGGTGGATGTAGCCCACTGCCATACTCTTAGGGCCTCGCGACAAAGGGAATAGGACCTGGTTCCTCCTTGTTTTTCAAGTACCAGACCACTAACATGTTGTCCATCTGAATCGGAATAGTCCCCAGAGGGAGAGAGTCCTGGAAGTACTGCAACACCAAATGTACCACTCTCATCTCCAGGACATTGATATGCAGATGTGTCTCCCGTTCGGTCCATGTGCCTTGGGCTGTTCTTCCCTGAAAATGCCCCTCCCCACCCTATCAGGGAAGTGTCCATGATCACTGTGGCCTCTAGTAATGGAAGGATAAAAGGATGACCTATCGTTACATAAAGAGAGGTCAAACACCACTAAAGATCCTTTTTGCATGTGTTTGTGATAATTATTAGATGAGACACTGGGAGCTCTTGGTAAGACCATTGAGTGAATAACAGCCATTCTAGAATCTGCATGTGCATGTGACCCAACAGTATCGCTAATATTGCAGCTGCCATCATGCCTAACAACTTTAGCACTTCCGATGCTGGAGGCTTGTCTTTGGATATGATGTTGCTGATGAAGTAGTAAAATTCTTTCTGCTGGAAGTTTTTCAGTGGTGGTGGTGTCCAATTCTGCTCCGATAAAAACAATATGTTATGATGGTGACAAGGCAGATTTTTCTTAATTTATTGTAATGCCCAGATGATTGCAGAGAGTAAGAGTGGTGTCCCTGGCTTGTATTAGCTGATGTTTGTTGGTGGCGGTGAGGAGCCAGTCATCTAAGTATGGAAACACCTGGAATCTTAAATGCCTCAGGTGAGTCATGACCACTGCAATACATTTGGTGAACACTCTGGGGGCTGTAGTGAGGCCAAAGGGCAGGGCTCAAAACTGGTAATGATTGGCTCCCAGCCAGAAGTGCAGATGATCCCTGGATGGTCTGGCCATTTTTATATGGTAGTATGCATCCTGTAGATCTATCGAGCACATCCAATTGTCTTTCTCTAAAAAGGTAAGTATTGACTGAAGCGTGACCATCTGGAACTTCTCTTTCTTGACAGATCTGTTTAGTCTGCTGAGGTCCAAAATACGTCTCCTGTCTTTTTTGGAACTAAAAAGAATCTTGAGTAAGTTCCGGATTCTGTCAGGTCTGTTGGGACTGGTTGGATGACTCTTTTTCTTAGCAATGTTTGGACCTCTACTGTTGCTTGTTCCCTGTAACTGGGTGGAACGTCTGGGATTGCTGTTGTCAATAGAGGGGGAGTGGCAAAAGGAATGAAGTATCCTCTGGAAACTATACTTTGTACCCAGTTGCCATTTGTTATTTTGAGCCAGGTGTCTGGATACAAAGATAAGCAACCCCTGACTGCCTCCAGAGCAGGACAGTCAGGCCTCCTTTCAGGGAGCACTGGTAGGGCTTCCCAAAGAACTGGTCTCTGTCACCCTGGTTTTGCGGACCCCCTCTGCCGCAATGGCAGCGTCTTTCATTATTGCCCCTCCACTGCCCCCGAAGGGGGGTTCACCACATGTGTCCAGAAAGGCTCCTTGGGCTTTTCGGAACCACATCTTTCCTCCCTTTTGACCATTGGGGTAGGGTCTGGTAGGGGTGGAAAAATGGACTCCAACGGCAGAGAGAGAGTCTTTCCTTCCTGCTCACACCTCGTCAAAGTTTCCTTAACTCTGGGCCCGAAAAGGGACAAGCCATCAAAAGGGGTGTTGACAAAGGATGACTTAAAGGGCTCCAGGAAGGAACACAAACATATCCAGGAATGTCTCCTGAGAGCAATTCCTGTACCCACTGCTACTCGTTCCATCAGCTGCATATGAAATGAGACTTGTGGATGAGTTCACTATGGAATTGAGGGTAGCAAGCTGGGAGGTGACTCTTTCTAAAGCTCCTGCAGCTACTGTACCCTGAAGAGTATATCCAAGCTCTTCCATTACGGCATACTAAAAGTAGACCGGCTAAACAAGAAAGGAGGTGGTGTAGTTATAATATTTAAACAGCATCTAAACATCCAGATCTTAAAATCATCAGCTCCACAAATAGGCAATGAAGAAATAATATATACCAACCTCAAAATAAACCAAAACAAAACCATCAACATAACTGGATGCTACTTCCCACCTGGCCAAAACATCCCTCCACTAGAAAACCTCCTCAGCTGGTCTACCCACCATCTCCCCCAAGAAACTATCATTTTAGGTGATTTCAATATTGACTGGCAATCCTGTTCTGGCAACCATCTAACCCATCATGTAAACCTTCATGGCTTCACCCAACTAGTCCAGTCGTCAACCAGGATAAATAAAAACTCCAGCAAGCACACTACCCTGGATTGGATACTAGTCAGTAAAAGCCCCCAGTCATATATAACAGGCTGCTTATCTGATAGCCTCAGTGATCACTCCCCAACATTCCTACTCAAAAAATACCTATACCAAGCTAAACCTGTCATCTACCGTCAAATACGTAAAAAACTAAACTTTAACCCACTCAGATTCATCTAATCCCTCAAAGAATGTAACTGGCATCCTCTAAAGTACCTCAGTCTAGATGACGCAGTTGAATTTTTTAATAATACCTTCCTGAACATCCTTAATTACCATGCCCCCATAAGATTTTCCAGAACCAAAGCACAACCCTCCCCATGGCTACAGAAAAACACTAAGTCAGTAATGAAAAACAGTGATAAAGCCTGGGAGCACTGGTGCAAAACCAAAACCCCCTCAACTAGACAGAAATTCCTAGAACTACGCAATAGAGTCAAAAAGCTAATAAAACAGGACAAATTCCAATACTATCAGTCTGCCCTAGACTCCTCACAACACAGCCCCAAACAATTCTGGTCCTCCATAAACTCCATCCTCCACTCAGGTAAAGTCAGTACCCCTCCTCCTAATATCCCTCACTCCTCAGAAAATATCGCTACCTCATTCAACACACACTTCATCCAAACCATACTATCACTAGCTAAACAACACAACCCCCTCCCCTCCAACCCACACCTTCTCTTTTTCTCCTATACCTACCTCCAACATAAAAAAACTCTTAACTAAACTTAAACCCACCAAATTAGCAGCAGACAACCTCCCAAGTGAATACCTACAAATCGCAGCTGATGCTCTGGCCTACCCAGTATCCATCTTGATTAACCGATCTCTGTCAGAAAGTTACGTTCCCACACTGTGGAAAGTATCACATATAATTCCCCTCCACAAAGGCGGACCCTCCACAGAACTAACCAATTACCACCCCATAGCTATTCTCTCTCCACTCTCCAAAATACTAGAGGGATGCATACACTCTCAGGTCTCAGACTACCTCCTTACTAACAACCTCCTTTCCAGTACTCAGCATGGTTTTTGACCAAACCATAGCACCACCACTACCTTACTCTTCTTTACTAACACTATCCTTCAGCATAAAAACAATGGCTATTTCTCCTCTGCTACTTTCCTAGACCTATCTAAAGCATTTGACATGGTCCCACACAAACAACTTATCTCTGTCCTCAATAACCTATCTTTCTCACAATCAGTCACCAACTGGTTTCAGAGTTACCTGTCTGACGGCCAACAATCCGTTGTATGGCAGAATGACATATCTCCCCAACTACCTGTCTCCATAGGGGTTCCCCAAGGATCCATCCTTGGACCCCTACTCTTCTCTGTTTACACTAATAATCTAGCCTCTGCCACCAGACATGGCACACTCATACAATACGCTGATGACTCAACCATCATCTGCTCAGCCCAGTCCCTACCAAAACTGCAAAAAGTCACACAGGAAGCCTTTTCCTTTGTTGAAACTTGGTTATCCGATGCCCAATTAATACTCAACCAAACAAAACTAAACTACTCCTCTTCCAACCCACCAAACATACTCAAAACTACTCTCACTTTAGCATCACAGCAAAAGACAACACCACTATATACCCAACTGAACAAACCAAATTGCTAGGAGTGGAAATAGACAATAAACTAAAATTTGACATTCACATATCCAAGACCATAAAAAAAGCCCACAAAAACTAGGAGGGTTATACAGAAATAAGCAATTTCTCACCAAAGCAGCAAAGATTTCAATAGCAAATTCCCACCTTATATCCACCCTACTTTATGCCTCTCCAATATATACCAATTTAAGGCAACGGGATCTAAACAAGCTAGAGACCTGCTACAACAAAATTGGCAAATTCGCCACAGGGGCATCCTACCGTAGTCACCACTGTCTCTCACTTGCTGAACTGGGCTGGCTTGAACTCCCTCACCTCCTTCAGTGGTATCAACTCTCACTCACCCACAAACTAGTAAACCATCCACTAAATGTCCCATCCCTCCAGAATCTACTCCAAACCTATCGCACCACCAGACCACTAAGATCCAGCAAAAAAAAATCACTTGCAGATCACTAAAGCCAATAACTCTGCTGGTGAAGCACTGTTCTCTTGCACCATAGCCAAATTATGGAACTCCCTTCCACCCACAATTACCTCCATACCATCATGCACCCACTTCAAAATTTTACTAAAAGCGCACTTAAAAACATGCTGGCTATGCCCTTGCAACTCCCACTCCAATATCACCCACCCCATCCAATCACTACCTTTCTTTCTACTCCACTAACTACCTTGATTATAGCAAGCTCAGATGCTCATAAGCCTAGTACTTATTATACAGCAAGAACTTCTCATTGTAACATTTGTTAATGTCTGTTATGTACTTCACAGATAAAGATTCTAGTTGTCTACTGATGTACTATGTTCTTCATCTGTAAATATGTTGTAAGTAATTGCTATGTTAAATTGTTAATCGCTATGTAATTCAATGTAACTACTGTCTGTTTATTTTAACTGTGGAGCTTTTCTCCCCGGGCCTCCGCTGAAAATGGACCCAAGTCCAGTCGGACACTCCCGGTCAACAAATTTAAATAAATAAATAACTAAAAATAAAAATAGGAGGTCTCTTTGTAGTTCGTAAAATGAGTGAGATAGTTCAGTGAACACATGGCAAAAGTTGCTGAACTGTATGTGCGCTTCCCGTATCTATCCACGATCCTAGAGTCTCTGTTAAGAGGATGGATAGAGGAAGAAGTTTCTGACATTTCCTTTTTGGTGGCTGCCGCCACCACCATGGCATCAACTGTCACTCCATTGGTGAGGAAAGACTTTTCCTGGGGGGCAGAAATAAATTTATTGGGCCTCCTAGGGACAGGATCCATGGTATCCAGAGACTTCCACGCCCTTCATGAGACCAGCTCCATGAGCTCTTCGAAGGGCGGAGACACCCAAGAGATGGAGGGTTGAGACCCAAAAGCCTTCAGGAGAACCGACTCATATTCAGTAGGGTTGGTGGACGTCCAGCCACCCCTCTGCCTAAGGATTTCTAATATCTCAGCAAATAAGATATCTTCAGAGGGGGACCTGTTGGGACCCTTCTGATTCATCTAAGTTGGTATCAGATGAGAGAGACTCCTGTGAAGAGTCTAGGTGCTTCCTCTTACAGATTCTCTTCCTGGGAACCTCACAAGTGGGAACTTCTGGTGACATCTCGGAAAAGCAGAGGCCACCCAATGGGGCTTCCTGAGGCTCAGGGTCTCTACGCTTAGAAAGGATCTGTGAAGCAGAAGTGGACACAGGTACTTCTGGGGAGGAGGCAGTTGGACCTGAAGTTGTAGATGTCTTGGGGGACATCACTCTCCTCATGGCTTCAAAGGCACCTCTGCTCCAATAATACACACAATTAACATGGCTATCTGTCACAGACATCTTTTGTCCACATTTTGGACACTTTTTAAAACCAGACTTAGGATGCTTATCTGCCTGGTCAGCCATAATAAGAACTACAGTATCAAAACTTCTACTAAACAACAATAGATTGCAGTTTTAAGAGAATACACAAATGCACACACACACACACACACACACACACACACACACACACACACACACACACACACACAAAGTTTGAAGTTAAGCTATAGTAATAAGCCCTAAAACAAACAAATGGGCTGTAAACTATTAAAAGCACTCACACACTGTCTAAAGTTTAACAAACCTACTTAAACTACAAAGCTATATAATATAAAGGCACACCAAGAAGGAAAGGGATTATTAAAGGCCTATAAAAAACGAAGGCCAAAAAGGAGGGAATATGATACTAAATATCTATCAAAGATATAACTATGAAAGCTATGAAAAACTATCACTAACTATAACAATTTTTAGAAAGTTTTTTTTATGAAGAAAAGCTATATTGGCCCGAACTGTGCTTGGAAACCTCCGCTCTATTGCAGTGGCAAACTAGATCTGAGGTAACGCTAGGTGCATCATGGGATAGGTACTTGGCCTTGAGCTGTCTGAAGACCTCAAGCTTTGTAGTAGACCAACTCAGAGCCGAGGATGGGCTCCAAACCCATCTGCAAGAATGAACGGCGAGATAAAACTACTTCACATATATTATTATTATTTGAAGAATACAGAAATGGAAATCAATTAAAAAAAAATTAGAAAAGTGAATGAGCTAAAACAAAAATATGTCAAAACAGATCAGGATTCCAGTTATACTATCACTAACAATGAATTAAAAATCTCTGTGCATGCTCAAAAACTTAGGAGGTACAATCAGAAATATACAGAAGGGATACAAAACAAAGAATATAGGGATGACCCAAAGAAATTCTACAGGGAGCTAGGAAAGAACACAGCAATAGTTGAGATACTACCAAGAAAAGAGGAAATGAATGCATTCTGGAGGAATATCTATGAGGACCTAGTTGAGCACAATAAGCAAGCCGAGTGGATAAAAAATGAACTCCTACTGAGACAGAGATAAAGTTAAGAAAGGCTTCCAAATGGAAAATGGCAGATCCAGACAAGGGAGCCCGCAGGATTTTTTGCAGGGGGGTGCAAACCCAGAGCCCCACCCACATAGCTCACCCCGCCCCCTGCCAACACAGCCTCGCCCAAGTCCACCCACCCCAAGCCCCGCCCACACCGCCATTCCAGTGTCCCATTACTTGGCTATTTCTCCCCATTTACTGTAGACACTGTTCAAATCTGTGTGCATACTGTTTTATGCTTTAGTTCTACAATGATGACAGGCAGTTGGATTTAATTTACAACTTTTATTTCAGACATTATAGCCCAAACACCGAGACATTTACTAAACCTAAACAAAGCAATAGTCTTACAATGAAAACAGACTTGGCATTAAAGCTTCTCTACTTTTGAAACTCACATTCAATGAAACAGCATTGAAACCCACATTCAAAGAAAATGCATCTGGCCAGTGGCAGGTTATTTACCTTTGAACTGTTTTCAAGGAATAGGCTCCTTGCAAACCGTTAGGGCCATGCAAAAGTTATTTGATTTACCTGATTGTATTAATTATAATATATAATTGAATTATATCCCTTGTATTATACAGCAACACTTGTTTGAGTGTCGCTGCCGAAGTAAAAGTAATCTGAATAATTCCACGTTAAAGATATCTGAAACTAATGAAGATGTTGCTAGAAAACTGTATATTTCAGTGTTTCATCTACAAATTCAGTGCCTGCTGCCGTCAAAGAATAAATTGCCTATGTTAAATTAAAAAAATGGTAAGCTGGTATATTGCAATAGAAAATGGATGACAAGCTGAAACAGGTTCATAGTTATTAGGCATCTCATCCAAAGGAGGACATCCTGAGGACTGCAGCATACAAATTTATATGCTGTAGGAATAGAACTTCAAGCCTTTACATTAAGATGCAAGTATTCTACTTGTGGTGCTACTAACATAGCTTTAAAACTTTATACCACAATAGAGATACCATTTGCTAAACAAAACAGTTGCACATTGTAAAGAGACTTGGCATGAGCAGCAGTGAACTTCCATTTCCCTTAAAACTCACAGTTCCTTGAAAATTCACTTGAAAATAAATTCCACCTCCTAACTCTAACTTGGGCATTTCACTTTCTCTCTCTTACAAACATACCACACCCCATAAGGCCTCACCCTTAGTGCAAGAAATCTTGACAAAGCCTAAAATAAATAGGGACAGATTATAAATATGGCTCTCAGAAACTTAGAAAATTGCAAGAGTAACAGGATTTGTGTTAGTATGCATTTTTCTAAATGACATGACATCTAAAACTGAAATGTCTCATTATTTAGCAACTTCAATCCTTTTTAAGAGGAATATGGGGCAAAAATCTGGACAGCTGAGGGGTATGCTACCTCCCTCTTATACACACACCAAATAATTCTGGTCAGACTTGAATTAGTTCTGGGAAGGTTGCACTGAACGGCACCGTGCTTGATCTGAAGTGGGTGAAATCCTGGTAGCTAGTGATTGCAGCTCAGCAATGTGGAGCATTAAAGCATTTTTAGCAGAGCATTGTTTCATCACTACCTATTGTGTTTGCACATAAGCTGTAGTTATTTCAAACATTTGCCTTTTTTTGATTACTACAGAGTACATTTACCTACCAGAGCTATTGTGTTTTGACTTCAGTGTGGAGCTAGTTGTTGCAGGGCTTAGCTTTTAAGTAAGGTAGCAATGCTTATTTACCATATACCATTAAAGCCACCCAACTACAAGTGTACTAACACACATATAAGACACTGGTCTCCAATAAAATGTAATGAGCTTCTGAAAATACTGTAATCCTGTCCTTTTATTACAAATACTGTCATATGCATTTCAATACCCAAGGCTTATACATTATCTAGCTATGTAAATATTCTCTGCATGGCAACAACGAAAAGGCTTTCAATGCTGGTAATTCTTTAACAATATGCTTACTAAAGCTTACTTGCATCTTACAATGTCTGACAAGCTTACTAAAGCTTACTTGCATCTTACAATCTCCGACACGCTTACCTGATGTTCATTAAACCATGGCTACTTAAACAGAACAGGGCACTGTGACAGCATGCAGTTCCTGAATAATAAGAAGCATACATCAACAGTATAAAAATCTGATAGAAAACCAGAACATTTTGCAAAATCAAGGACAGATGAAAAGCCACAGTCGTATTTGTGATCTACCTTGGATGGGGGAATACCCTGCACACTTACACTGCATAACTGCTCCTTGCCTTCCTTGGACACATTCCGAGCCACTACAATGGGGGCTGGGGTGCAATAAGTATGTCATAATTTGAAATGTCTCTGGCTGACAGTGATGGCTCTGACACTCCTACCTCTCAACTTCAGAGCAAGAAATCTGGACAAAGCCATACATAGAAGTGGGACACAGGCCCAAAAATAAGGCCAATTTTTAAATATTGCTCTTATTAACTTAAATAGAACAGGTAGATCTTGCATTAGTACAAATTTTCTGAAGGGTATAAAATCTGAAACTCAAATGTCTGCCATTATTTTCTAACTTCAATCTTTAATGACTTGCCACTAATTTGCCAGAAAACCACAATTTTATGAAAAACAGACCAAAATGTGATGCAAAAATACCTGTCAAAAAAGGGACACCTTTTTAATATTAACAGTTAACTTGAAGCAGCTAACAAAATAAGAGCATCCACATGCCTTTCTGAAATAAAGGTAATCTATAACTGATCATTACAGTTATAATTGTAAACTCTCCACATTTTCTTCCAAAATTGCAATTTTGGAGGAGGGATTATTAGGGAAGAGCAACATTTTGAGCCAGAATTGGGGACAATTGAGATGTTTGGATATTCCTAATCTACAAAGTGATTTGCATGTACCTCTCAACCTCTTAATGCAGGAAATCTGAACAAGGCCAAATATATTGGGGAACATACAAACACTACTAAAAATTGCTCTTGTATAAACTTAAAGACAGTCTTGCATTAGCATGCATTTTTCTGAAGGTTATGACATCTGAAACTCAATGTCTGTCATTTAATGGCTTCATTCCTAAATGATTTGCTAGAAAACCACAAATTTTATGAGGAACAAACCAAAAATAAGCAGCAAATATTTATTCATTCTGCAAAGATATGGACAACTGAGAGGTATAGTTCAACCGGGGCTGTCTGAGTTTGCTATCTCCCCTCACACAATCATGGTCAAATGGAGCCCCCCCCCCCGCAGCCATTCCAATGTCCCATTCCTTGGTTATTTTGCCCCATTTACCATAAACACTAATGTGCATACTGCTTTACTTCTGCGATGATTTAGGATTTCATTTGAAAGTTTTACTTTGCATTTTAATCATTTTACCAACACCTTCCCCTTCAGTTTTACCCAACTGCAGATATTAAGTTGCACAGTATAAACTTGCTGAGAAGTTACATTCTCAATATATTTATGAAGTTTAATTTCAGTGTCATTTTCCAATCTGAAGGACTGCAAAGGTTCATCAGTTATAATAGAGCCACAATTAATCCCAACCAGTCTGTCTATACATTCCTATCAAACTTGATGTCGCTTACACTCAAAGACTGTTATTTACTTCAGTTTTTTCATGAATGCATTATAAGTGTATACATTTAATTTTCCCATTTGCTGGCTACTTCTCTAAGTTTCTCTTCTTTTTATTCCAAACAAGATTAAAGTATACTCAATGATTTATCCAAAGAAAATCTACTCGTCTGCTGAATAACTTATTTCCTTTACTAATATAGTTTCAACATGTCAAGCCATCAGCATCTATCAATTGCCTCAACAACTATAATACAAATCTAATGAAGGCACAATGTATGCAACTTGCCTCTAATGGAACAGGTTTAAGGAATCACACAGTGGAAAGTTCAACTATCCTGACATAGTTGTACTGACAGAATGCAACATGGAGTCCCACAATACAGACAGGATAGACATACCCTCCTGCAAGACCCGTGGTAACATATCTATACATACATGTGTGTGTGTGTGTGTGTGTGTGTGTGTGTGTGTGTGTGTGTGTGTGTGTGTGTGTGTGTGTGTTTGTGTGTATGTCATACATACATACATACATATTTATCTGTGTGTGTGCATGTATGTACATATACATTCATGAATATAGTTTATAATACTTACACTTACAGCTCTGCCGTTCTGATCTTTGCAGTCATGATTCCTACACATTCAACAGGCACCCATCAAGAAAGGTGTACAACAGGTCTGGTTGTGTCATCAGCCTGTGTTCATTATGGGTGCACTTTCAGACCCAAAATGGCAGGTCCCACCAGATGCCACTGAGCTGATGAACATCTAAATGTTGGAGCCATATCCACATGCTTTACACATAAGAGAGGAGAATCCAAAGAAGTATACTGCAACTTGTCCAGTAGCTTTACAGAACTCAGAGTGAATCCTGCGAAAATACTTCATTAGTCTCCATTTGCAACCACCAAGACCTCTCCAAGTGAATGTGATGGAACACTCCAGTGGAGCAAACCTGAGGAACGAATGCTCTGGGTATACAATCATGGGAAATGTGATGCCCTGGGATGCACTCCCCCAAGGTGATTGCTAAAGATGCATCTCTTACAAACCTCTCACTGTCAACTGCCAATATGGGTGAGCTTTACTGTTTTCTAATTAATAGCAAACTTATGAAATGCGATGTGAACAAGGCTGCCTCACAGCTGGACTTTGCAAAAATATGTCACAGATTACATTCTTAACACTTCTCAGGTACTGGCTGTTAAGAACTCTTCTGCTGGCCCCTGCACTAGTCACCTTCCAGCTGCCAAATTTAGAGAACTGAGACTGACTTAGAGCTTCTCTCGTCTACATCACTGGATGATCAGATGGTGGTGTTAAAATTTACAGCAATGCTTTACGTAGTACTCCTTTCCCAAGCAGTAAAGATAGTGCTGGTGCGGATCCCTGCAAGCTTTGGCTACAACAAGAATACTTGGAGTATTTCCCCTTCTTAGGCACTGAACAAAGGAACTTACTTGCTCATTTCCATGACAATCATCAGGATCAAGATCTAAAAGGCAGAAGAGATAGAAAGCCAGTGAACAGTGCAGGGATCCGGCTGACTCTCCTAGCCCAAAACGCAACACCAAGCTGTGCTCAGGAAGTAGGCACACATGCAGCTGAGTGCAAGAATGAAATAAAATCTGCTAGCCTGAGTATGTCACAAGAGGAAATACCACTAGTTACATACTGCAGTCAGGGCCAGATATTTTTACTACTGAATATGTCATTAGCTTGTTGAGTGTCTTGAAGTTACTTGACTAATTTGCTACTACAGTTAAAATGAATTAAAAAAATGCCATAGAATATGATTTCCAGCAATCTTTCTCCTTTTATTCAATGGATGTGAGTTCCAATCGTTCCAGGTACAGCTCACAGCACAATCACTAAAATTGCCCCAAACAGTTCCAAGGCAGCATTAATAATGCGAAAAACACAACCGAACTGAAAATCCACGTCAATTTATTGTAGTACGATCCACATAAAAACACCGTAAATGAATACTGTTTACCTAGGTTTCGTCCGTATTCCACAGACTTCTTCAGAATAATGAATTGCACAACATGACCACTTATATATCCATGGTAGTAATTAATGAACACCACTTTGATGATTAACAAAACTCATTAGTTAATCCCCCCTCTCTTAAAGGTGTACACATAATACAATACATCAACACTAAAAATGCTAAAATATGCTGATAGACAACATTTACTAAACCTAAACAAAGCAATAGTCTTACAATGAAAACAGACTTGGCATTAAAACTTCTCTACCTTTGAAACCCACATTCGCTGAAACAACATTGAAACCCGCATTCAAAGAAAATACATCTGGCCAGTGGCAGGGTAAGTTTACCTTTGGGCTGTTTTCAACTCATAGGCTCCTTGCACACATTTTTAGAACCATGGAAAAGTTATTTGATTCACCTTCCTGATTGTATTAATTATACTATATAACAATTGAATTGTATCCCTTGTATAATACAGCACCACTTGTTAGAGTGTGTTTTAAATTTATAGTTCAGAACATTTTTCCTTTAAACAATGAAACAAATCATATGAACCAATAATGACAACCTTTCCAATTCAGAACATTTCAACCATAAAGGGCCACTCTACTCAAACTTCTGTCATACAATCCACCATTATCAATTGATATGCAGAATCTTTGCAGAAGTAAAAGTCATCTGAATAATTCCACATTAAAGAGATCTGAAACCAGTGAAGAGGTTGTTGCTAGAAAACAACTTTATATTTCAGTGTTTAATCTACAAATTCAATGCCTGCTGCCCTTGAAGAATAAATTGCCTACGTTGTATTAAAAAAATGGTAAGCTGGTATATTGCAATAGGGAATGGGTGGCAAGCTAAAAAACAAGTTCATAGTTATTAGGCATCTCATCCAAAGGAGGACATACTAAGGACTGTAGCACTCCACTTCCTTAAAATACAAATCTACATGTTGTGGGAGTAGAACCTATAGCCTTCTGTATCAAGATGCAAGTATGCTACCTGTTGTGCTGTTTTAAAAATTCTATACCACAACAGTGATAACATTTGCTAAACAAAACAGTTGCACATTTTAAGTAGGCTTAGCATGAGCAGCAGTACATTTCTCCTTCCTTGAAGCTCACAATTCCTTGAAAATGCACTTGAAAATAAAATCCACCTGCTAACTCTAACTAGGGCATTTCACTCTCTCTCTCTCTCTCACACACACACACACACACACACACACACACACACACACACACACACACACACACACACACACACACACACACACACATCAAACTCTTAGTGCAAGAAATCTGGACAAAACCTAAAATAAATAGGAACAGATTAACAGATTATAAATATTGCTGTCATGAACTAAGAACATTGCTAGACTCTACACCTGCTTCTGACAAAGTACCTTCTTGATGAAACACAGGACAAATATATATCTGTGCAGTTATTCAAACCCAGATGACAGGTGCAGACCTCATCAATGACTTTTAATCAGGAGCCCACCTTTCCCTTTGTAGAAATGAAATATTTATTTTTGAGCATGTGCACAATTAAGGAATCAATGTGAGAAAAATCCACATAAAAATAACAAGATGTGAGATAGAAATCAGTCGACATATATATGGGTGCATGGCAACATCTAAATATCTACAAAAATATCTAATATAAGAAATCAGTCGACATATATATGGGTGCATGGCAACATCTAAATATCTACAAAAATATCTAATGTACGAAATACCAACAGTTAAAAGCAATCTAAGCACAAAACATTAATAAAACCTAATCACATCTCAAACCAGTATTTGGCTGCGCTCCTCCCCTGCTAATTATATACACCATCTTTGAAGTGGTGCAACAGTGAAGAAAGGCCATATACCATTTCCCTGGTGTAACTTCAATTTTATAGATATTTTTTCTTTAGATATTTTTAACTGTTGATATTTTGAACTTTAGATATTTTGTCAACATTTAAGCTGTTAATATCTAAACTTTCTACCTGTGACATCTTATAATACATTGTAATGTTTCAAGTTAATAAAAGAAGCAAGCTAATACAGTTCTTAGTTTATGCAACCCACCCACTCTGCATCATGCTGATCCCTTACTACATTTAGCTGCTACATCTGTTAGAAAATATGTAATTAGAAACATAAAAGGCAGCAATTAATGACATTTCTGTTTTGTCTAATTTGTACAATGCATGGTATTTTAGGGCAAACATAATTTTATGAAAATCCAGAGGAAGAGGTTCTCTTAAGATACAGACCAGCTCCCCAGTGCCAGTAACTATGGTAACTAATACTTTGCGAGAAGCATTATATGATATTGCAGTGCAGAATATATCCCCATATCACCCCCCACATCTTATGCATCCTGTATTTCAGAGTGCAAGGTGAACTTGGGAGTTAAGCAAGTTAATGCAACAGAAATCAGGAGATTACCTACTCAAATGCTCACAGTGGGGCTTTTATGGAAATGTGAGACTTTGCACTAGATATGGGTAATTACTATACTGGACTTTACTCAAAGTTGCATCTTTTTCTTCAGAAAATGTGTATTAATTCACATTCTCTTATTTTCTCAACATTTCAAGTCATTAGTGCTAATGGTTTAAATGTGTCAATGACTGCCCCTAATTTGTTGAGCACTACGCCATCAACAAATAATAAAATAAATAAGTAAATATCTGTAACAGAAAATACATGAATGGTCCAATAGAAGTTTTACCTGCAAGAAAAGCATTTTAAATTAGAACATATTTTGGTGAGAGCCCACGAGATGGTCCATATTACACTTCAACCAAAATGTTCGATTCTGTTCCCTAAATGGTAAGTGCACCACACCTGCAGGCATGAGGTGGGGTGCTGATGAAGCCAGCAATAAAACAGTTTTTCTGCTGCCTTTCACCACCATAAATGTATGAACACCAAACAAAACACACCTGTCTACGAGTACAGTGTTTTCTCCATAATGAAATAATGCCTCGTGGACTGGTCACATATGCTCAGTGACCTCCCCACCCAGCCTCTGGCTAAGTTCTCCCAAGATGACAACAACCACACTAAAATTTTAGAGGAAAAGTACCCCATCCATAAAACATGAAGGGAATACAGTTCCAAACCTGTATTGATTTCCCAGTAGTTGGTCAAGAAACACACAATGCTAAAAAAAAAAAAAAATAACGAGTCATCCTAACCAACCATCTCTGACATTTTTAACACTACCAAAATTCCAAAGTGCCTGTTACGCTACATACGACGACTCTCTGTCATCAACAAATATTTAGCATCGTACCTGAATGACAGCAACAACAATGACAAAAAAATCCCCTAAGATCACTAAGTAGTTCTTGGGCCAAAATTCAAACCAAGCGAAACTTCCTAATAATAAACCACCACCAAACTGGAAGCCACTTGGTCTTGGACTATACTAGACTGAGCGGTAGAATTTTAAAATCTAGGTAACAGGTCAATAAAGCTACAGCATTGGCATCAGAGCATGAATATAGCATTACAAATACATAAAGACAAAATGTATAAGTTACTTACAAATTATTATTTATAAGGAACCAGTCGATAGCAGCACAAATCCTTCAGTTCTTATTGCAGCACCTTCAAGTGTAAGTGTAGGAGAGGAAACGTTCCCCAATCAGAGTAGGGAAGCAGGATAACCACACACATCTTTAATAAATCGATTAGGCTGTGACCATGGTTGTAATTTAGTAGGTTTGATACATATTTGTTACTGCAGTCTGTAGATCTTAAATATTGCATGAAAATTTTACCTGTCAGCATCAGCAAGTAAAAATCCCAAGATCGCTTGGCAAAATCTCCAAATCCCAAGTCAGTCCCCAAAATCCCAATATCTTGGCAAAACTCCCAAGGAGTGGGAGCACTGGCTGGCTACCACTACCAGGAACTGATGCGATCCTTTTTTTTCCCGCGCACTTTCGTGATTTAAATTACGTAGCGCGCGGCGCGGCACATTGAGTCAGGTCTTGCAGCTGTAAAAGTGGGAGGGTGCTTCCCTCCTCCTCATTCTATGGTTCTGGCACTTAAAACGGGATGCAAAGGGTGTTCTTAAACAAGAATGCCCTTTCTTTAAAAAAAAAAAACTTTTTTTTTTTAAATTAAAATAAAATAAATTTCTCGGTCAGCCGATTCCAGGGGGGTGCAAGTGCACCCCCTTGCACCTGCCTGCAGGCGCCCTTGGATCCAGATGCTGTGCCTAACCTTTGGTTAAAGTGTTGACATCTTTGCACTGTGATTTAGCCTTGAGTAAAACTACTTATATGTACATCCTGAAAGGACACCAGACTGGTTACCAATGGGGAAAACCATACTCACACTTAAAAAGTGAACCTGCAGATCACCCTAAGAAGTATCGACAAAAACCTGTGTCCCAACAACATACTAGTTATATACAGGAATTAATGCAGATAAAGTATACAGTCATTTAGATAAAAAATCAATCATGGCCATAGAACAGAAGGGGAATAAAAGAGACTGATATGCAACAAAAGATTATCCTTTGATAAATAAACCCATAATGGAAACCTGTAAAAGAACAGGAATCTCGGTATGGCGTGGATTGATAAGAAAAAAGCATTTTATAGCTCTCCTCACTCATGAATTAAAGAATGCTTACAGATGTACAATATCCATCACACATTGGTACATTGTATTGCAGTTACTGTGAAGAAATGGCAAACCAAATTGCAATTCAACTACAGAAGGACAACTTGCTCTCCACGGTGTGAAAATCCAGCTTAAAATATTTCAGGGTGATTCTTTGTCATCATTAATGTTTTGTCTTTCTCTCAACATACTAAGCTGTTTACTCAATAGCCCAGGTCACGGATTCAGTCTAGCTCCAAGAAAATCATCAAGTCCTTCCTTCATATCAGCACCATCTAGACAGACTCTTCAATATCCACACCCATATCTCCTACTCACACAACTCACCAAATATAAATACCTCCTCTAATTCCACAACTTCACTCCCACTATGTCTCATTACCCCAAGTCTCATCCCCCCCCAGTCTCACCCTCCTGGAATTAACCTCCCTATTCACCTGCCTCTCTATAGCCACCATCAGCACCTCTTATCTCTTCACAATCACTCACTGTATCCACCCCAAATCCCCCACCCTAACCCACAACATTACTATCACCCCCACTCATGCAAGCATATACCCCACCATATACACCCAACCCCCCATATACCATGCCCCTCCCATGTACCACTTCTATCCATCTAAAAAGCAACCAAGTCTACAATTTCACTACCTAATCATCCAATATCTAAAAACTATAATCTGTATAACTACCCAGCTACTACTAGGAGGAGACATTGACCCCAACCCCAGGCCAGCAACCTCTGCTAATAAGCCATGCACCCATCACTATCCAGCTAAGCCACCCACCCACCGACTTACTGATACTAAATATAAATACCCACAGTATTAATAAAATACAAGACCTTCACACTGCCATCTCCTTATGTAACCCTGATATTATTCTCATCACAGAGACATGGCTTAAACCACATATTAAAGATTATTCCATCACCCCACCTGGGTATAACATTCTCAGGGCAGACCGGCTACATAAAAGAGGCAGACGCTTGGATCTACTTCACAGAACCAACCTACAACTACAACTCCTCCAAAAGGATTCCCCCAACTTCAACAATGCAGAGACTCTATTTGCAAAACTCTCCCTTAACCAACATAAGCACCTAAACCTACTGGGTATCTATATACCCCCAGGTGACAAACTAACCACCCTAGAATCCATACTTCACTGGGCCTCATACTCCCTCCCTCAAGAAACTATAGTGCTAAGTGATATAAACGTTGATTGGAACTCTATCCATTCTCCCATCCCCACCCACTACATTAACCTATATAACTTCACTCAACTTATAGCTGCTCCCACACGCATTAATAAGGCCACAAAAAAAGAGAATCTATACTTGACTGGATCCTCACAAATCAACCAAATACTGCCCATCAATGTGGCACCCTAGCAAACTCTCTGAGCAACCACAGCCTCAATTTTATCCTTAGGCAAAAACTTAAAATAATTAACTCTCCCTCCCTTCTACAAACCCGCTCTAACAAAAATGTTCCTAGAGACCACTTCATAAGAGCCTTGCAGCATTGCAGCTGGTCTCCCATCAAAACCCTTTCATTAGAAAAAGCAGTTAATTACTTCAACTCCACAGTCCTAAATATCCTCAACCAACTAGCCCCCTTAAAAACTATCAGGATACATAGCAACCCCACCCCTTGGCTTCAGAAAACCACAAAAGCCCTACTTAGAGCCAGGGATAAAGCCTGGGAAACCTGCTGCCACACCAGATCACCCGCAGCTAGGCAAACCTTTCACAAGCTCCGAAACAAAGCAAAAAAGCAGGTTAAGTTTGATAAACAAAATTACTGTATCACTCAAAAAAACAAATACAATACCAAACCGCAAAAATTCTGGGCAACAATAAATAACATCCTACAGCCCGGAAAAACCACCACTCCTGCACCAAATATAACAGGTATATACCTGGACATAGCCTCCAGCTTTAATAACTATTTCACCTCCTCAATACTCAAACTCTTAAACAACATCACTTCCTCCAACACCCCACAACCACCTCATGCTCAAATTAATACCATACCTTTCACACTTAAGTCTGTTCCTACCTCTACTATTCAAAAACTCCTAGCCAAACTCAAACCAAGCACCCTTGCAGCCGATAACCTTCCTGCCAAATACCTCCAAATTGCATCCACAGCTATAGCTTATCCCATTTCACTTCTAATAAGTATATCCATCACCGAACACACCGTTCCACTCCTGTGGAAAACCTCAAGGTGCCCCCTCCCTAGACCTTTCCAACTATCAATCAATTGCAATTCTCTCACCCCTCTCTAAGATCCTAGAAAGATGTATTCATCACCAGTTCCTCTCCTATCTCCTCACCAACAATCTTCTCTCCTCAACCCAACATGAATTTCGCCCATCCCACAGCACCACCACAGCCCTACTCAAATTCACCAATACTATAAACTCCCACATGAATCTAGGTAAATTTGTCTCAGCTACCTTCCTAGATTTATCCAAGGCATTTGACACAGTCTCACATAATAAACTACTGTCTTGTCTGTCTTACTTCAACCTTAACAACCCCACCCTCCTCTGGTTTAAAAGCTATTTAGATAACTGCCAACAATCCGTCAAATGGCATACTTCTCTACCCCCCCCACTCCCAACCTCCTTAGGCGTGTCGCAAGGATCAGTCCTAGCACCCCTTCTTTTTAATATTTTCACAAACCAACTCCACTCAGCTACCTCTAAAGCCAACATAGTCCAATACGCTGACAACACAACTCTCATATGCTCTGCACCCAACATCCAACTTCTCCAACAAAAAGCCCAAGAAGAATTCTCTAAAACAGAGAACTGGCTTAACAATTCACAACTCATATTAAATCCCAAGAAAACACAACTAATGCAATTCCACTCTACTAAAATGAGCAACCTTACCTTCTCTGTGCTCTCCACCAGCAAAACCCAAATCACCCCTGTCACTGAAGCTAAACTCCTAGGAGTTACCATTGACCAGCAACTCAAATTCACAAAGCACATATCAACAACCATCACTAAAGTCCACAAAAAGCTAGGTTCCCTCTATCGCTGTAAAAGTTATCTAACCACCGAATCTGAATTGCAATAGCCAGGACCCATCCACCTCCTATCTATTCTGCTTTATGCATTCCCAGTTCTAACTAATCTTTACAAAACTGACCTTAATAAACTTTCCATCTGTTACAACAAAATTGCTAGATTCTCTACCAATGCCAAATCACAATCCCACCACTGCCTTTCCCTACAAGCCTTGTACTGGCTTGAATTTCCGAACCTATTAAGGTACCATCAACTCAGCCTAGCTCATCTAATTCTGTACTATCCCAAGAAAACCCCCAACCTGACTGACATGCTGAACTTCTACAATTCAAATAGACAACTTCAGTCCTCCAACAAAGCCTTAATCGAAACCATGACATACAAAAACAACTACGGGGAATCACTATTTGCCCATGAAATCGCAACAATATGGAACAACCTTCCCCCTGACCTCAGACTACAAAACTCCACACCCTCCTTCAAAAGCCTACTTAAAACATACCTCTTCACCAACTATCTATGCAACTGTAATTGACCCCCTGTAGCCTCGTCTACTTACTATTTCTGCACTCCATCTGTCCTGGACAACACAAACAACACCATCTAACTATACCTATCCATGTATGACCAATAACCTATATATGAGTGTATGTACGTGTGTGTGTGTGTGTGTGTGTGTGTGTGTGTGTGTGTGTGTGTGTGTGTGTGTGTATATATATATATATATATATATATATATATATATATATATATGTGTGTGTGTGTGTGTGTGTATATATGTATATGTATATGTATGTATGTGTATATGTGTATGCATATATATGTATGTATACTCTTATATGTATATTTGCTTGAATGTATATATGGAAAACTTAAACATTTATATACTCTTATTCAATTGTGAAATATCTTGCAGTGCTCTACCAGGTTCTTATCTACTCTCATTGTATATTCTGTACACTTGTATTTTCAACCAAAAGAGGGAATATCATCTTATTTATATTAACCGGCTGTAAGGTCTACAATCTGTATGCTACTACTCTGTAATGTCTCTTTTGTAAATTTTTCGTCTCTCTGCAAACTTATGGAGTTTTTCTCCTCAGGACTCTGCTGAAAATGGGCACGTTGTCCAGTCGGGCTATCCTGGCAAACAAATGTTAAATAAAAATAAAATAAGTGAATTGAATATCTCGCCTGCTTTTTGTGGATGACCTAAAACTGTATAGTTCATGAGATAAACACCTGAAAGAGCAGCTACAAGGTGTCAAAGCCTTCTCAGATGACATAGGAATGTCATTTGGGCTCGACAAATGTGCAAAAACAACATCTGAGGAAAACTGAAGACTCACAAAAAAAAAAAACAAACTTGGGGAGAAATGTGATATAAAAGATTTGGATCAGTGTAGCTAGGATTTTCAAATTTGTACGGATCAGTGTAGCTAGGATTTTCAAATTTGTACTGACAGCTCTCAAACTGCTACCCCCCTCCCCAGCCAAGCTACGGCCATTCTCGTAATTCACGGTTCGCTCTTTTAGTGTCGATGAAGAGGCATTCGCTGTAATGCCTCTTCAGTAATACAATATAAATTCACTCAAACTCGGTTCCTTGAATTGAAAATTAACCTGAAATGTCAGTTCTTTGAAAAATGCAGCATGGTAGTTGGGGTAGAGACTTTATGCTTTTGTTTTCTGTAACTAAGGTACAGGTTTTGAGCTTGAGTAAATTACTAACCACCTGCTACCACTAACTAGGATGTTTCATTCACACACACACCCTACCTACCTCTTAGTGCAAGAAATATGGACAAAGCCTAAAATAAACAGGGACAGATATTAAATAATGTTCTCGTGAACTTAGAAAGTTGCTAGAATAACAGGATTTGTGCTAGTATGAATTTTTCTAAAGGACATGAAGTCTGAAGCTCAAATGTCTGTAATTATTTAGCAACTTCAGCCTTCAATGATTTTCTAGAAAAATCACAAAATTTATGAGGAACAGACAAAACATATGGGGCAAAAATCTGGACATTCTGCAAAATTTGGACAGTTGAGAGGTATGCTACCTACCACACACACACACACACACACACACACACACACACACACACACACACACACACACAGACACACACACAAACACACAACCTCTCAACCTCTTACAGCAACAAACTCATAAATAAAACTGAGGCAAAGGCCCAAAAATAAGGAAATTTTTTTTAAATATTGCTCTTATAAACTTAGAAAGATAATAGAATAGTAGTAGGTCTTGCATCAGTACGAATTTTCTGAAAGGTATGAAATCTGAAACTGAAGTGTCTGCATTATTTTCTAACTTCAGTCTTTAACAATTTGCCACTAATTTGCCAGAAAACTGCAACTTTATGAAAAACGGACCAAAAATGTGATGCAAAATATAAAATTGCCAGACAATACAGCTGGGAACCTGTCAAAGGAGGGACACCATTTTAATATGAGCACAGTTAACTTAGAGCAGCTGACAAAATTAGAGAATCTACATGCATTTCTGAAATAAAAGTAATGTACAACTCTGAACATTACAGTTATTTATAAAAGTAAAGTAAACCCTCTATGTTTTCTTCCAAAATTGCTATTTTGTGGAGGGATCATTAGGGGAAGAGCAACAGTTTGAGCCAAAATCAGGGACAGTTGAGGTTTGGCTATGCCTAATTCTATAAAGCAATTTGCATGTACCTCTCAACTTGTTAATGCAATAAATCTGGACAAGGCCAAATATATTGAGGGAACATATAAACAGTACTAAAAATTGCTCTTGTATAAACTGGGACAGTTGATAGAACAGGTCTTATTTTAGCATGCATTTTTCTGAAGGTTATAAAGTCTGAAACTAGTGTGTCATTATTTAGTGACTTAATTCCTAAATCATTTGCCAGAAAACCACAAATTGAGGAACAAACCAAAAATAAGAAGCAAAAAATCTATTCATTCTTTGAAAATCTGCACAGTTGGGAGGTATAGTTCAGCTGGGGCTGTCTAAGTTTGCCGCCCTCCCCCCTCACAAAACCATGGTCGAATGGAGCCTCCCCCTGCAGCCATTCCAATGATCCATTACTTTGCTATTTCACTCCATTTACCATAAACACTAATGTGCATACTGATTTACTTCTATGATGATTTGAACTTCATTTAAAAGTTTTATTTTGCATTTTACAGCACAAACACTAAGACATCTGCTAAACAAACTTGGCATTAAAACTTCTCTGCCCTTGAAACTCACATTCATTGAAACAACATTAAAACCCACATTCAAAGAAAAATACATTTTACCCGTGGCAGATAAAATTAATTCTGGGCTGCTTTTAAATCATAGGCCCCTTGCATATGAAACATACATGTGTTCTTTGATACACCTTCCTATTGCTTTGAACATTTTTCCAGTAAACAATGAAACAAAACTGCCCAATTCAGAACATTTCCATCATAAAAGTCTAGTCAAACTTCTACAGTCCACCATTATCAGTAAATAATATGCACAATCTCTGAAGTAGTAAAAAAGTCATCTAAATAATTCCACGTTAAATAAATCTAACTAATGAAGAGGTTGCTGCTAGCAATCACCTTTATATTTCATGACTTCACTGAAAATAGTGTCTGATGCCCTGAGGAATAAATTGCCTAAATTACATTAATAATAAGCTAGTAATATTGCAATAGGAAATGGATGGCAAACTGATAACAGGCTCATAGTTAGTGTCTTAACTTTCAGTACAGCAGCATTCACCCCTTATGGGAGTAGAACCAACAACCTTCTGCATTAAAAGCAAGTACACAACATTTTGTGCTACTAGCAATGTGAGCTGACTTAGCATAATCAGCACTAAACTTCTCTCCTGCAGCTCTCAGTTCCTTGTAAAATCTACATACTCAACTACATCTCAACTTCGCAGCACAAGAAGTCTGGAAAAAGCCAAATTTATTGGGGTGGGTCAAAAGGGCAAAAAACAGGAACACATTAAACATTGCTTGTATAATCTTGGAAAGCTGCTAGAATAAAATGCTGTGTTTACCATCATACATTTTACTGCCAAGGTCACTGTGCAAAATAGTCAGAACAACATACCACTATGCCAAATCACCTGCTTTGTGAAAGCGAGGAAGACCGAAACTTAAATGGCTATCATTTAATGAATTCAGTTCTCACCATAGCTGTCAACCTCTTAGCACAAAACACCTGGACAAACCCAGTAATGAGGGAATACAGCCCTCAAACATATTCAGTGAATTCAGTTCTTGCCATAGCTGTCAACCTTAGCACAAAAAACCTGGACAAAGCCAATAACAGGGTATTACAGTCCCAAAAATAAGGACAAATTTCAAATAGTCATAAACTTAAAAATATAAAAAGGTTGTGTTAGTATATATTTATTGCTAGAATAAAAGTTGTTTTACTATGTCACAAACACAGGGATAAGATGCAGACTCCACACAGAAGGCACCCCAGCCAAGAATCAAACCAGAAAACCTACAGCTGTGAGGCAACAATACTGCCACTGCACCATCAAATATGTAAGGAAGTAAACATTCAGAAATATGAAGTCTGAAATTTAAATGCCTGTCAATTTGTTAATCAGGACAGTCTGACTTGGAACAAAAAAAAAACACAATTCTCAGCAGAGGCCCAGGAAAAAATAATGCAGACATGTCTTTGTAACATGGGAGGACACAAAAGCAAACCCACACAAACACAGGAGAAGATACAGACCCCCACAAAGAAGGCACCCCAGCCAAGAACCAAACCCAAGAACCTACAGCTGTGAGGCATCAATGCTACGTTGCTACCACTGCACCATCAAATTTCAAGCATTGCAATATTTAAAACCACAGATACGATACAGATATTGATCAGATCAAATATGAGGCAAAATCTGCAATTTTTACAATGGTGGTGGGTAGGGAATTCAGGTCTTTAACACCTGCATACAAGGTACAGGGTTCAAGCCTGAGGTATTCCCTACCACACCACCATGAGTAATCACACCAGTACATCCCACCTGGGGCATTTTCACACACACACACACACACTTCATATTACTCACCACACACACACTTCATATTACTCACCAACCCTCGGGTCTACGGATCCTCCTCCCGCTTCGACCGACCACCATAACGCTTCCCGCATGGATGAGGCCAAAATCCTCCTTCCCGCTCCGAAAGCATGACGTGAGACCAAAATCCTCCTTCCTGCTCGGAAAGCATTTGAACTGGCCGGTCGGCCGGAAATACATGTGCAGTGAGCTCCATTTCGACTGGCTGCCCTGATGAGCTGACGTAGCTGACGTCATCGTGCAGTAAAGCGCGAAAAAGTGAAAATTTAAAACGCTACCCCCCCTTCTACATAACTTGTACTGAAATCAGTACAGTGTGTATGCCTCCCGACGTCCCTGAGAAGGATGTATACATATCTTGGAACAGAAGAAGGGGCAGTGATACAGCATGAAAAATTAGAACAAAGTTCAGTAAGAAATATTTTAGAGAACTAAAATTAATACTGAAAACTGGTTTGACATCTAAGAATAAAGTTCAAGCTATAAATTAACTTACACTTCTTATTTTAATGTATAGTTTGGGGTGATTGACCACAAAATGAGATGGATACGTTTGAGAGGAAAACAAGAAAATTGCTCCATGTCCAGCAAATGATATACAACAAGCAATGTTTGCCAAGATTATATATCCTGTTGATCTGAAGGAGGTATGGGTTTCCTTGAAACTGACTATACATATAAGTTGGTGATTGTGGGACTGCATATGTATTTACTGACATCTTCAGATCCAAACATATTGAAAGTTCTAAAACAAGAACAAACAAGCATAAGATGACCTGTTTGCTTAGGCTAGCAGAAGCCTTTGGGGAAAAATCTGGAATGGAAATCCAACCAAATGTGGATAAAAAAAAAACTGGTGGCAACAGAAAGTGTTTAAAAGCAAAATAAAGAATACAAAGCATGGGATCAGGAAAAACAGAAAGATAAAAAGAGAGATCACAATTATAACAAAAGGGATAGAGATTTGCTGGAACAGTGGCATACTGACAAAGAGTTGTCATACGAATGGCTTAGACAGGATGAATATAAATGAAAATATGAAAGGTTCATTTTGGCAGCCTAAGACAGTGGATTGTATAGGTTCCCTATTAGATGAACGAACACTTAAAATGTTGAGTTTTCCACAGTTAAGGAGGTCTGAAAGGATCAGGAACCGTAACAACAATTATGGTAATCATAGTCACGGTTCCAATCAGGATTTTTACACGCCATCCAGGAAGAATCAGAGGAAAGGGGGGTATCGAGCATGGGGCCATTATCCAAGGAACAATTATTGACTGAAAGTTTCCTTTTTTAGTATAAGCAGTGATGAAGCTGAATATGTTGTAAATGATGTCAATAATGTTAATTTTGATAATGAACAGAAACCTAAGATTATTATGAATACTACACAAGATTTCAAAATGTATAATTTTTCTGACACATACATAGATGAAGAAATGGCCAATCTTTTAAGTAAAGGCCTCACATTTGTTCTGGCTAGTGGAGCATGTTTGGCCACAGTTTTGATGGATTTGAAGCTTTTCTTGAGAAAGCTGAATTTTAAAATCATGTTTGGAAAGGAGCATAATCAGCATGATATGGATTTTCGAATCAGCAGTACATATAACCCGCCTTTACATCCGGCTTCAATGTTGTTTGAAAAACCATGTGAGGTTGATTTAAGGCATTTTTTAACTAGTAAGTGTGATGTTTGGCAAGACAATTTGAATAAGCAAGAAAGAGAGGTACTCACATATTTGATGCAGCAAAAAAAATAGAATAATGAAGCTGGATAAAGGGGGTGGTCTTGTTGTCATGGACATTCATGATAATAATCAGAGCCTGTATGATATACTTATCACTGATACATATGAGAAGGTTACTAGAAATGAAAATTCAGCATATAGAAGAATTAATATTTCATTAAATGATTTGTTTTCGGAAAATAGAACTGATATTGATGTTTACAATTATTTGCATGTAATTTCACCAACCATCCCTTCTATTTTTGATGCTCCCAAAATTCATAAGGATGTGTCCAATCCACCTTTATGGACTATAGCTGATGGTCGCAATTCTATCACCTATGTGTGTGCGAAATTTTTTGTTAGTAGGCTTAAAAAATATTTGGATAGGCAAATGCAGATATGCAAGGATTCATGGCACTTCCTTAGCTTAATTAATGCTACTGAATATTCAGATAAGGTGTTATTTTTGATGGTTGATGTCAAAGATCTTTTCTCTGTAATACCTCAGCAAGAGGGTATTCAAGCAATAGAGCAATTTTTGTTTGAGCAACGGGTATCGCAATCAGAAATCAATCTATATTCTGATTTGTTTGATATTGTCACCAACCTCCCTTCCTTTAAAAAATCACTCCACTCACATTTAACATCCATGTGGGAATGTTCCTGCTCCCACCCCTCATAGCCTATTCTCCACTTCTTACAGGCAACTATCTCATATATTCCAGACACCAAATACTAAGCCAACAGTAAATAACCTCTTATAATTCTCAAATCCTACTATTCCATTTTAAGAAACTGTATATTTACTAAAGCAATGCTTTGTTTTGTTTTCTACAAAATGTAACCTAAAAATTTTATTGTACCTGCTTAATCTTTGTCTTCTACAAAATGTAACCTAAAATTGTATTGTAACTGCTTAATCTTTGTTTTGTCTTTGAACCTACAAATGATTTAAATTGTAAACTGCTGTAATCTTTTTGCAACCTTTGTATTGGAGCTTTTCTCCCCAGGACTCCATTGAAAACGGGTTCTCATTTGCCCAATGGACTATCCTGGTTAACCAACTGCAAATAAATAAAAATAAATAAATAAAATTGTGCTTTCTAACAATTTCATAATGTTCAACAACAGCTGCTATTTGCAAAAGGTGGGGGTTGCGATGGGGTCACCTTGTGGGACCATTTTTGACAACCTTGTCTTGGCACAATGGGAAAAGAGGTACATCCTGGATAGTGCTTTCTCCAGTCAAATTGTTATATATCTCTGATACCTGTATGATATTTTTATTCTATGGAAGGGTAATCAACAGGTTGTAGATGAATCTGTGGTTTATATTAATAGCACCATGCACTATTTACAATTCATGCCATTGGCAATCAAGAAATTAACTACTTGGATGTGAACATTAGCAAGGACAGTAACAACAGGAAATTTGTTGCCAAAATACACAGAAAACCCACTTATTCAAATTCTTTCCTCCATTTCACCAGTTTCCATCCTTTATCTAATAAAAGAGCGGTTGCTAAAGGTCAATTGGTTCAGGCCGCTAGGATGGTGAGTTTGGATGATGACTTTTTGTTGGAGTGTAGGAATCTTATGGATATGTTTGCAAGTAGAGGTTATCCGTCAGGGTTATTGAATGAGCTACTTGTGGAAGTTAAGCTTAAAAGGAATAATGGTAATTTCATCCCCATCCTTAATCGAGAAGGCTGCCCACCAGACATTCAGAGTAAATGTTCCTATATAGAAATAAATTATGCAACTGCTTTCATCACAACTTTTAGTGTGCACTTTTATGAAATCAAGGCAATCATATTAAAGAATTGGAGGTTGATGGATGATGAGGCTGCTATTTGTAACAAATTTCAGGAGGGGATTGGGATTATTGCAAGGAGAAGTAAGAACATAAAGAATCGTATTGAGACATGCCATAACTTAAAATAAAGCATCAGGAGAAGGCATGAAAAAATGTGGGATGTGTAATTTTTGCAAGTTTATGTATCAGGGTCATACAGTCGAAATCAGTGGCAGAAAATATTTCATCCATTATAAATTGAATTGTAATTCCAAGGGGGTAGTATATGTGGCTAAGTGTAGACAATGTCCAGCCTATTATATAAGAAAGACGACGAGATCCCTTAAAGAAAGGGTTTATGAACATTTATATGCAATTAAAAAGTTTTAACAAATGCCCTTGAAAAACATGTATATTGATGGTAGATTTTTAAGGTTAATGTAAATAATACTATTCATTTAGTATTTTTACAGGTAAATGTTTAAAGTGAACTGTAACATAATTTCCTTTCTTGTTTAATGGGTGGGAGCGGGAGCTGCACCAGGTTTTTTGAGAGCATAATTTTGAGTTTTGTGGTATTCAGCAAGTCAAGGAGCAATCTAGGGGAGGTACATGGATGCTACATTTAGAAAAGGCTGAATTAATGCGGCAACTGTCACTGCATTCATATGGTTGGCCAGGACTCAATGATTTTTGTGCAATTAATAGTTTACTGAAATTAAAAGCATTGCTTAGGTAGGTAGATAGTTGTTCATGAATATATATATTTTGGTCTAATAATCATTGTTTTAGTAAGAATTATGCAATGTGTTTAGTTACTGATAGGTGAAATGTATATAAACATGTATTTTTTGTAGGGAACATGCTGCTTTATAAGAGTTAGTCATCTATATTTCAAACAAATTTTCTTTTTAAGCTAATTTGCACATTTTTTATTATAGTTTTTGTACATGTATTAAAACAAAGCTATGTCAAACCCAGAGCTGTTGGACATACTCCACGTAAAAAAATCCCAATCCCTTCAAGCTACACACTCTAGGGACCGAAACCTTATCACCACAATACACAGAACATGCTGGAGGGATAGATTCCTATCTCAAAGACTTCCCATACTCTGGAACAAACTACCTATCTATATTAAACAAAGTTCCTCATTAGCACTCTTCAAGAAAATCTTGATGATTGGATGGGAGATAGCAAATTCACCCCGGGGATCACTTATGTGGCTCTGCTTGACAGGAGCACAGGAAAATAATTTTCTTGGGTGGCAAAAGCTAGGGTACCATTTGGCTAGGCTTATATAGGCCCTAGGGCCAATAGCCTAGTACCTACCTATGAACCTATGAACCTATATATATATATATATATATATATATATATATATATATCTTTTTGATGGTAGATTTTTAAGGTTAATGTAAAGAATACTATTCATTTAGTATTTTTACAGGTAAATGTTTAAAGTGAACTGTAACATAATTTCCTTTCTTGTTTAATGGGTGGGAGCGGGAGCTGCACAAGGTTTTTTAAGTCACTTGTGTTTAATTGTATTTTGGTCTGATGAGGTTTGCAACTTAGCAAACAAAAAGCGCTTCACCTTATTAAAGAAAAGAAGATTTTACTCATTTTTCTTGCTGCTTTTTTGTTTTATGCAGTCTGTCATTGTCAGTTTCCTAAAATGTCGAGTATGACATGCTTTACAGCTTTTAAGCAAATATTCATCTAAGCAAAACTTCAGATTGTAGAAACAAGGAGTTTCGGAAAGTTATAGTTGGTCAGTCGTCAGAAAGCCAACGACTGGCATCAGAACGTTCATCCTGTCTAGCCATTTTTACAGTCCTCCACTGTGGTGCGGTCCCGTCGTTCACCCTGTGTAATGTTATGACAGTCCTCCACTGTGGTGTAATCTCAGAGTTGATATATTTAAGTAGAGAGGTGTGGGGGGCACAGCCCCACACATTGGGTTTTATTTTGATTTGTTTTTTTGGGGGGGGGTAGGTTTTAATGGTGTACAGTACATTTTAGGCATCAGCTGTTGGCTTCCTAATGGCTGGCCAAATATAACTTTCTGAAACTCTGTTTCAAAATTCTGGGGTTTTGTTTAGATGAACGTTCACTTAAAAGCTATCGAACATGTCGCACTCGACATTTTAAGCGTTCGTTCATCTAATATAGACCCAATTATGTACTATATGGTTCATAAAATCGACAGAAAAGGTAGGTGATACAGACAAATACAAGGTTTGTGGTACAAAACTAGTAACAGTTTCACCTCTTGTTGTAGAGTGTGACACACTTATGGCTGAAGGTTTGTATACTGAAAGGCATAACAATGTGGCAAGGCTGTTAAATTGGAGACTTTGTAAATATTACAACATAGAGGCAGCTGACAGACACTGGAAAGGTGATTGTTGAAAATGAAGTAATGATTAAGTGGGATCAGCTCATACCAGCAGCTAACAAGGTAGAAGCAAACAGACTTGATATTGTAGTTCAAGAGAAGAAGACAGCAATTGCTTTGATTATTGAGGTTGCTATACCCAGTGACTACAGTGTCTCACCGAGAACAGCACTTGTATCAAATGTTAAAATTTTAAGAAAAAATGATTTTACAAACTTTAATTATATCCTGGCTTAGGAATGGGGTCCATTCCCATCAAGGTATGTAAAACAACTAAGCATTTAGAGAAATTAAACCAATGTGTGATAGGCTGCTGGTTGTGCTATTGCGTATGTATTTAATGACATCATCAGATCCAAATATATTAAAAGTTCTAAAACATAAACAAAATAAGTCTAGGATAACCTCTTTGCTTAGGTTAGCAGAGGCCTTTAGAAATAAAGCAGGCATGGAAATCCAATCAAACATGCATAAAAAAGTGTCATGGAAACAAATATCTGATGAATGTTACACATTTGCGGATAAAAGCAGAAAAAACAGCCATCAAGAGATATGAACCTCTCAGTCTCTCCACCAATATTCTCCCACACACTGCA
Source organism: Protopterus annectens (assembly GCF_019279795.1). NCBI lineage: Eukaryota > Metazoa > Chordata > Ceratodontiformes > Protopteridae > Protopterus > Protopterus annectens. The sequence continues at coordinate 254,627,384 of NC_056727.1, read as the reverse complement.
TTAACATGTTGAGACATAAAAGCAGTCACACTGAAGCCTTAGTAAGGAATACTTTAGAAGACTTAAATTAATTCAGAGAACAGCATTAACATCTTGGAACCAGATCCAAGCTATAAATTGATTTACTCTTCCTCTTCTAACTTTTTTGGAGAGATTGACTGGCCCCAGAAAGTGTTGGATAAATTGGATATTAAAACAAGAAGGATGCTTCATGCTCACCAAATGATTTATAAAAATCAGTGCATACCAAGATTATATATCCCCATTCTGAAGGAGGGATGGGCCTCCTTGAAATTGATTACATGTATAGATCTGCAATCGTGGGACTCCACACATATCTACTCACCTCACAAGATCCAAATGTAGTGAAAGTTTTGAAACATGAAGAGAATGAATGTAAGATGATGTCTCTGCTTAATTTAGCAGAAGCATATCAACGTCAAGCAGGAATGGAAATCAAACCAGAAGTGGATAAAAATCAGGCAGAAACTGAATGTGCCAAAAAACAAAAGAAAGAATATAAGGTGAAGGACCAGATGAGAAGGCAAAAAATGTGAAAAAACATGCCTCATGTTGATCAAGAATGAACACAGGAATGGTTAAGGAGAGGTACATTCATACCAAGAAATGAAAGGTTAATATTGGCAGCCCAAGATAGTGGGCTACATACATGCTGGTTTAGAAAGTCCATTGAACATGTGGGAGAAACAGACATATGTAGGTTTTGTAAAATCGAATTGGAAACAGTCACACACATTGTTGCTGGGTGTGACGCACTAATGACAGAGGGACTGTATACTGAAAGGCATAATAATGTGGCGAGACTGTTACACTGGAGATTGTGCAAACATTATGTTATCGAAGTGAGCCACAAAGAATCATAGAAAAGGATGAGGCTTATATCACATGGGCTCACCCAATACCAACAGTTCAAAAGATAGATGAAAGAAAAACAGATATAGTGGTCCAAGAAAAGAAGACAAAAGTAGCATTGATCATTGAAACCACCACACCTAGTGACTACAGTGTTTTGCATACAGAGAGACACACAAAGTCATAAAATACCTGGATCTGCAGGCAGAAATGAGAGCCATGTGAAAGAAAGTTATCCAGGCAGTTCCAATAGTAGTAGGAGCAATGGGTCTTATAAAAAAATAATTTACAATCGTATTTAGATATGTTAACAATTCATGTAACACTGTACGAATTGCAAAAGGAGCCATTACTGGGCACATTGCGGGTACTGTGAAGAGCACTTTTGGCTGACATCAAAGAGTGAAACAATACTAATTTCATGAACTTTAATCGTACTTTGACATAGGAATGGGGTCCATTCTCATCATGGTATTAGAAACTCAAAAGACTTGGAGAAATTAAAAATGGCAGAAGCCTTAGGGGGTCCTAATGGAGAGATGAAAAGTCAGCAAGCAAAGGAGAGTAGTAGTGCTGAAACTGAATTTATCCTCACGTCTTGGTGAATACCTTTGAGAGGTGGACCCTGTTTTTCACAAAATCTCACCAAGGCGACACTGATATATAGACTATATTTATATAGCATATATCACAGACAGAAGTATGTCAAAAACAAAAAAAGACAGCTGGGTGCACAAGACCTGGGATAAAAAAGTGCCCAATTTTGGTAGGCACACTGGTGCCAGGAATGGAAACAATTACAGTGTAGAATCCTCAAAATATGGAAACATTTGTACAATGGGGCCAAGCCAGGCCCCGGGAAGGATGCCCCCTCCCCCGTTGTAGAAGGAAGTAGAAGTCCACAAAAAATCACAAAAATTGATTGGCCAAAGAAGAGCCATAAAGATGATAGAGTGGACTATTGAGTATAAGAAAGAAATTATGTATTTTTATTATTATTTAAAAGGCCCAGAAATTCCAGACACAAGATATACAAAACAATTAAGAGAGAAATTAGAGGAAAGAAAAATACTTCCGCAGGAAAAACTGTCAGAAGCTTCAAATGAAAATTTGCATTCATTAATACAGCAGATTTTTGAAAAACAGTATATAGCTCAAGAAACATTGATCTGTTTGGAAAAAGAAGCATCTGAGGAAGTGTGAAAATATAAACAACAAAACCTAGAGATATTTGAAAAATATAAAAAAGAAATATGGACATGGGAAAGAAAGAGAGATATGATATGGTGCAATATTTATGCAAAGGAGAAAGCCAAGTTAACTAATATAGAGAAGGCAGTCTCAAAGATATTCAAAGAGAAATACAGGCAAAAGAACCCAGATATGGAAAATTTCATAATAAAAAATTAATATCACAAAATGCAATGTGGAAAAGAAGATTAGTAAAGCAGAAGTTAAAGAAATAGAAGTTTAAGTTATGGAGTGCCTGCGAAGTTAAGGTTTAATGTAGAAGGTCTAACACAGAGTACATCAGAGTGAGTTCCCAGAATAAGGAAAAGCAAGAAGATCAGGAGAAATGTGAAGAAGAAATATGGACATGGGAAAGGAAAAGAGACTTAATATGGTGTAATATTTATGCAAAGGAGAACGCAAAACTAACCAATACAAAATTAGCAGCAGCAAAGATATTTGAAGAGGAATACAGGTAAAGGAATCCAGATATGGAAAACTTTACAATACAAAAAATAAGAAGACTAAGAGGAAAAGTAGAAAAAGAGATTACTAATGAAGAAGTCAAAGAAATAGAAACTGAGGTTATGGAGCAGCTGCAAAGAGAATAATTCAGTGTAGAAAATTGAATGCAGAAAGCACCACAACAGGATAGAAAAATGGATATCCAAATTAAGGGGAAACCAGTGGAATAGGAAGCAATTAGTCAAGTGCCATAGCAAGATATTTTGGAGCCTTCCACAGGAAACCTGTATAAAATTCACTTGAAGCTAGACAGCAAGGAAAGGAACAGGAAACTGTGGAAACTGATGCAGTCAATGTTGAGGAGTGATAGGCCAATGAGTTTCCATATGACAGAGCAACATTTGACACAGGATGAAATTGAAGAGAATGTGCCACAGGAAGATGCTATAGATCTTTCTACAGAATGCCTGCAGGAAATGGAAAACAAGGGATGTGCCCTCAGTTTGGAAGAAAATGAGCTAGGAGAATAGTTGCTTGATTTAAGGGACATGAATAGATATATTAAGATCAATGAGAGATGCAGTAGGTCAATAAAACCCAGAAAGTAAGAAGTCTGATAAAACAATTAAATGCAGTAATTAGGACTGTCCATAGAGATCCATGTGATATAGCAGAAGTTAACAGGATATACTACTGTGCTACTAAATTAATAACTGATAAAGTTCTAACACAAAATTCACAGGGTAGTTTGGGAAAGGAAGGGGAGAAATGGAATACCATCATGGAAGTATCGAGTAGAGAAAACTATAAAACAATTAAGACAAGAAGTGTCACTGTTAGAAGATTATAGAAGAGGGAATAGATCAACAAAAATACTAAGAAAAATAGATGTGATTAAAGCAATGCACAGTATTAGAACAGACCAGGCTCTATCATGCACTACTGCAAATAAGCTAAAATTTTCAGCACAGGCAGAAAAACTTGCAAGATACACAGATAAATATAAGGTAAAAGTACAAAATAAACAATTTATTGATGACTCAAAAAAAGTTTTATAAAGAACTGGGAAATAAGGGAAAAGGAACTGAAAGACCGCCAAAAAAAGAAGAAGTAGATACATTTTGGAGAAGTATCTATGAAGATCCTGTGGAACATAACAAAGATGCTAAATGGACAGAAGAAATAAAAGAAAGAATAAGAAGTTTAAAGGTACAGGATATGAAATAGGATGATGCAACAGCAAGAGAGAGTGAAACAAAGTTGAGAAAACCCTCTAACTGGAAAACCACAGGCCCAGATGCAGTACCTAACTTTTGGTTAAAAGTATTGACATCTTTGCACGAGGATTTAGCCATGTGTAAGAACTATTTATATACACACCCCAAACAGACACCACACTGGCTAACAACAGGAAAAACAATGCTCCTACTTAAGAGTGAACCTGCAAGCTACACTAAAAATTATAGATCAGTAACTTGCCCTCTGATAAATGTATAAGCTATACATTGGAATTGACGCCGACAGAGTTTATAGTCATTTAGAAGAAAACTCAATTATGGCAGTACAACAAAAGGGCAATAAAAGAAAGTCATATGGAACAAAGGATCGTTTGTTGTTAAAGTTCTAGTGGAGAACTGTAAAAAGGAGAAGAATCTAAATATGGCATGGATTGACTACAAAAAAGCATTTGCTGGTATCCCACATTCATGGATAAAAGAGTGCATAATAATGTATAAGATACACCCTACACTGATTGATTACATTATATTAACCATGAAACAATGGTTCATAGGTTCATAGGTTCATACTAGGCTATCTGCCCTAGGGCATTTGTAAGCCTAGCCAGAGTGTGTTTGGCCTTCGCCACCCATTTAAATGAATTTTACTATGCCCTTTTTCGAGGTTTAGTTTACTGTACCTCTGTCTAACAGTGACACAGAAGTGATACCCGGGGTAAACCTACGATCTCCCATCCACTCATCAAGATTCCTCTTGAAGAGAGTCAGTGAGGGACTCTGCCTAACTTGGACTGGGATTTTATTCCAGAGTGAAGGGAGCCTCTGGGTTATGAATCTGTCCCTCCAGCATGTCCTATTTATTTCTATGCTGAGGTTCAAGTCCCTCGAGCACATAGCTCTATGGGATTTGAATTTTCTGAGGTGCAGCATGTTCATTAATTCCAGGTTGGACATGGCTTTATACGTCAGGCACAGATCGCCTCTAAGCAGGTGGTATGCAACCAAGTAGAGCTGGAGTTTCTTTAACCGGGCAGCATATGGCATCTGTTTGAGCCCTTTGACCCTCTTGGTGAGGTACATTTGGGGTCTTTCCAGTTGCTGCAGGTGTCTGGTAAGGTATATCCCAAAAGGGGCATTATACTCAATTATGGGCCTGATGAGGGATGAGTAAAGAGGCAAAATGACCTCCCCTGATCTAGATGTGAATCCCTTCATGATTAAGTGGGCTATGTAGAATGTTTTTCTAACCACTTTGGCCACATGGTTGTCAAATGAGAGATTGCTATCAACTTGGGTCCCCAGGTCCCTAATTACTTCTTCCGTACTTAATGGATTACCACCTATGTGGTAATTTGTGGGCACTTTGTTTTTGCCAGAGGGGATGACTATACACTTTTTGGTGTTTAGCTTGAGGCCATGGCTCTGGCACCAGTTGTCTGTTTCTATGAGACCCTTTTGGAGGATGCTTGTGTCAGCTGGAGAGTTGATTATGGTGCCCAGTTTGCAGTCATCTGGGAACTTGGTCAGCCACAGTCCTTCCGTGTTGGCCTGTACCTCTGAGAAATATATACCGAACAAGAGCGGTCCCAGGACTGAGCCTTGTGGGACGCCACTTGTAACTGGTTTGGAGTCTGACATGGCTCCAGCAATTCTAACCATGTGGGTTCTGTCCTTGAGCCAGTTTGCAACCCATCTAGTGACATAGGGGTTTATATTTAAGCTGGATAGCTTATCTATGATGCCCGAGTGGTGTATTGTATCGAAGGCTTTTGCGAGGTCCAGGTAGGCTGACAGACAACTTTGCAATTAAGCCATGATAAAGGACAGATTATTATCCCAGGGATAAAAATTCAAAGGGGGATATTCCAAGGTGACTCTCTGTCATCGTTGCTATTCTCCCATGCCGTTAATCAATTAAGCTGTTTACTTAACAGCTTAGGCCATGGCTACAATTTGGCTCCTAGAAAACAAAGTCTAATGACTTCTCATCTTCTCTTTGTCGATGATTTAAAACTGAATAGCTCATCAGATGAGGAACTGAAAGCACAGCTGCAGGTTATCAAAACTTTTTCAGATTATATTAGAATGTCATTTGGTCTTGATAAATGTGCAAAAGCAACCTTTAAAGCAGGAAAACTGCAGCACCAGGAAAACATCAGTTTAGGACAAGAATGTGATGTAAAAGAACTTGAGCAAGAGGGAGTATACAAATACTTGAAAATTGATGAAGGATCAACAATAAAACATGAACAAATGCAAATAAAACTCAGTAAGGAATATTTTAGAATACTTAAATTAATTCTGAGAACAGCATTGTCATCTAGGAACAACATCCAAGCTATAAATCAATTTGCTCTACTTGTTTTAATGTACAGTTTTGGAGTGATTAACTGGCCCAAAAATGTTGGATAGATTAGATATTAAAACAAGAAGGCTGCTTCATGCTCAACAAATGATTTATAAAAATTAGTGTATACCAAGATTATATATTCCCCGTTTCGAAGGAGGGATGGGCCTCCTTGAAACTGGTTACATGTATAAATCTGCAATCGTGGGACTCCACACATATCTACTGACCTCACAAGATCCAAATGTAGTGAAAGTTTTGAAACTTGAAGAGAGTAAATCCAAGATGACTTATCTGCTTAATTTAGCAGAAGCATATCGACGTCAAGCAGGAATGGAAATCAAACTAGCAGTAGATAAAAACCAGGCAGCAACTGAACGTGACAAAAAACAAAAGAAAGAATATAAGGTGAAGGACCAGATGAGAAGGCAAGAAATGTGGAAAAAACATAAATATAGTTGCAAGTATAGAAAACTTCTGGAAGAGCCTCATGTTGATCAAGAACAAACGCAGGAATCATTAAGGAGAGGCAAATTCAAACCAAGAAATGAAAGGTTAATACTGGCAGCCCGAAATAGTGGGCTACGTACACGCTGGTTTACAAAGTCCATTGAACATGTGGGAGAAACAGATAAATGTAGGTTTTGTAAAACCGAATTGGAAATAGTCACACACCTTGGTGCTGGTTGCGACATACTAATGGCAGGACTGTATAATGAAAGGCATAATAATGTGGTGAAACTGTTGCACTGGGGATTGTGCAAACATTATGATATCGAAGTGGCTGAAAAATACTGGAAACATGAGCCACAAAGCATCATAGAAAATGACGTTTATATCACATGGGATCACCCATTACCAACAGTTCAAAAGACAGATGCTAGGAAACTGGATATAGTGGTCCAAGAAAAGAAGACAAAAGTAGCATTGATCATTGAAATTGCCACACCCAGTGACTATAGTGTCTTGCGTACAGAGAGACACAAAGTCATAAAATATCAGGATTTGCAGACAGAAATGAGAGCAATGTGGAAGAAAGATACCCAGACAGTCCCAATAGTAGTAGGAGCAACAGGTCTTATAAAAAAGAATCTACAATCATATTTAGATATGTTAGCAATACATGTAACTCTGTATGAATTGCAGAAAGAGTCATTGCTGGGCACATTGCGGGTGCTGCGAAGAGCATTTTTGGCTGACATCAAAGATTGAAACAATACTAATTTCATGAATTTTAATTATACTTTGACTTAGGAATGGGGTCCATTTCCATCATGGTATTAGAAACCCGAAAGATTTGGAGAAATTAAAAAGAGAAGCCTTAGGGGTCCTAATGGAGAGATGAAAAGTCAGCAAGCAAAGGAGAGTAGTAGTGCTGAAACTGAATTTATCCTCACGTCTTGGTGAATACCTTTGAGAGGTGGACCCTTTTTTTCGCAAAATCTCACCAAGGCGACACTGATATATGGACTATATTTATATAGCATATATCACAGACAGAATTATGTCAAAAACAAAAAAAGACAGCTGGGTGCACAAGACCTGGGATAAAAAAGTGCCCAATTTTGGTAGGCACACTGGTGCCAGGAATGGAAACAATTACAGTGTAGAATCCTCAAAATATGGAAACATTTGTACAATGGGGCCAAGCCAGGCCCCGGGAAGGATGCCCCCTCCCCCGTTGTAGAAGGAAGTAGAAGTCCACAAAAAATCACAAAAATTGATTGGCCAAAGAAGAGCCATAAAGATGATAGAGTGGACTATTGAGGATAAGAAAGAAATTATGTATTTTTACTATTATTTAAAAGGCCCAGAATTTCCAGACAGAGGATATACAAAAAGATTAAGAGATAAATTAGAGGGAAGAAAAATACTTCCATAGGAAATACTGTCAAAAGCTTCAAATGAAAATTTGCATTCATTAATACAGCAGATATTTGATAAACAATATATACTGTAGCTCAAGAAGCTTTGATCTGTTTGTAAAAAGAAGCATCTGAGGAAGTACAAAAATGTAAACAACAAAACTTAGATATATTTGAAAAATATAAAAAAGAAATATGGACATGGGAAAGAAAGAGAGATATGATATGGTGCAATATTTATGCAAAGGAGAAAGCCAAGTTAACTAATATAGAGAAGGCAGTCTCAAAGATATTCAAAGAGAAATACAGGCAAAAGAATCCAGATATGGAAAATTTTACAATAAAAAATTAATATCACAAAATGCAATGTGGAAAAGAAGATTAGTAAAGCAGAAGTTAAAGAAATAGAAGTTTAAGTTATGGAGTGCCTGCGAAGTTAAGGTTTAATGTAGAAGGTCTAACACAGAGTACATCAGAGTGAGTTCCCAGAATAAGGAAAAGCAAGAAAAGGAGAAATGTGAAGAAGAAATATGGACATGGGAAAGGAAAAGAGACTTAATATGGTGTAATATTTATGCAAAGGAGAACGCAAAACTAACCAATACAAAATTAGCAGCAGCAAAGATATTTGAAGAGGAATACAGGTAAAGGAATCCAGATATGGAAAACTTTACAATACAAAAAATAAGAAGACTAAGAGGAAAAGTAGAAAAAGAGATTACTAATGAAGAAGTCAAAGAAATAGAAACTGAGGTTATGGAGCAGCTGCAAAGAGAATAATTCAGTGTAGAAAATCGAATGCAGAAAGCACCACAACAGGATAGAAAAATGGATATCCAAATTAAGGGGAAACCAGTGGAATAGGAAGCAATTAGTCAAGTGCCATAGCAAGATATTTTGGAGCCTTCCACAGGAAACCAGTATAAAATTCACTTGAAGCTAGACAGCAAGGAAAGGAACAGGAAACTGTGGAAACTGATGCAGTCAATGTTGAAGACTGATACGACAGTGAGTTTCCATATGACAGAGCAACATTTGACACAGGATGAAATTGAAGAGAATGTGCCACAGGAAGATGCTATAGATCTTTCTATAGAATGCCTGCAGGAAATGGAAAACAAGGGATGTGCCCTCAGTTTGGAATAAAATGAGCTAGGAGAATAGTTGCTTGATTTAAGGGACATGAATAGATATATTAAGATCAATGAGAGATGCAGTAGGTCAATAAAACCCAGAAAGTAAGAAGTCTGATAAAACAATTAAATGCAGTAATTAGGACTGTCCATAGAGATCCATGTGATATAGCAGAAGTTAACAGGATATACTACTGTGCTACTAAATTAATAACTGATAAAGTTCTAACACAAAATTCACAGGGTAGTTTGGAAAAGGAAGGGGAGAAATGGAATACCATCATGGAAGTATCGAGTAGAGAAAACTATAAGGCAATTAAGACAAGAAGTGTCACTGTTAGAAGATTATAGAAGAAGGAATAGATCAACAAAAATACTAAGAAAAATAGATGTGATTAAAGCAATGCACAGTATTAGAACAGACCAGGCTCTATCATGCACTACTGCAAATAAGCTAAAATTTTCAGCACAGGCAGAAAAACTTGCAAGATACACAGATAAATATAAGGTAAAAGTACAAAATAAACAATTTATTGATGACTCAAAAAAAGTTTTATAGAGAACTGGGAAATAAGGTAAAAGGAACTGAAAGACCGCCAAAAAAAGAAGAAGTAGATACATTTTGGAGAAGTATCTATGAAGATCCTGTGGAACATAACAAAGATGCTAAATGGACAGAAGAAATAAAAGAAAGAATAAGAAGTTTAAAGGTACAGGATATGAAATAGGATGATGTAACAGCAAGAGAGATTGAAACAAAGTTGAGAAAACCCTCTAACTGGAAATCCACAGGCCCAGATGCAGTACCTAACTTTTGGTTAAAAGTATTGACATCTTTGCACGAGGATTTAGCCATGTGTAAGAACTATTTATATACACACCCCGAACAGACACCACACTGGCTAACAACAGGAAAAACAATGCTCCTACTTAAGAGTGAACCTGCAAGCTACCCTAAAAATTATAGATCAATAACTTGCCCTCTGATGACGTATAAGCTATACATTGGAATTGACGCCGACAGAGTTTATAGTCATTTAGAAGAAAACTCAATTATGGAAGTAGAACAAAAGGGCAATAAAAGAAAGTCATATGGAACAAAGGATCGTTTGTTGTTAAATAAAGTTCTAGTGGAGAACTGTAAAAAGGAGAAGAATCTAAATATGGCATGGACTGACTACAAAAAAGCATTTGCTGGTATCCCACATTCATGGATAAAAGAGTGCATAATAATGTATAAGATACACCCTACACTGATTGATTACATTATAGTAACCATGAAACAATGGTTCATAGGTTCATAGGTTCATACTAGGCTATCTGCCCTAGGGCATTTGTAAGCCTAGCCAGGGTGTGTTTGGCCTTCGCCACCCATTTAAATAAATTTTACTATGCCCTTTTTCGAGGTTTAGTTTACTGTGCCTCTGTCTAACAGTGACACAGAAGTGATACCCGGGGTAAACCTATGATCTCCCATCCACTCATCAAGATTCCTCTTGAAGAGAGTCAGTGAGGGACTCTGCCTAACTTGGACTGGGATTTTATTCCAGAGTGAAGGGAGCCTCTGGGTTATGAATCTGTCCCTCCAGCATGTCCTATTTATTTCTGTGCTGAGGTTCAAGTCCCTCAAGCACATAGCTCTATGGGATTTGAATTTTCTGAGGTGCAGCATGTCCATTAATTCCGGGTTGGACATGGCTTTATACGTCAGGCACAGATCGCCTCTAAGCAGGCGGTATGCAACCAAGTAGAGCTGGAGTTTCTTTAACCGGGCAGCATATGGCATCTGTTTGAGCCCTTTGATCCTCTTGGTGAGGTACTTTTGGGGTCTTTCCAGTTGCTGCAGGTGTTTGGTAAGGTACATCCCAAAAGGGGCATTATACTCAATTATGGGCCTGATGAGGGACGAGTAAAGAGGCAAAATGACCTCCCCTGATCTAGATGTGAATCCCTTCATGATTAGGTGGGCTATGTAGAATGTTTTTCTAACCCCTTTGGCCACGTGGTTGTCAAATGAGAGATTGCTATCAACTTGGGTCCCCAGGTCCCTAATTACTTCTTCTGTACTTAATGGATTACCACCTATGTGGTAATTTGTAGGCACTGTTTTTGCCAGAGGGATGACTATACACTTTTTGGTGTTTAGCTTGAGGCCATGGCTCTGGCACCAGTTGTCTGTTTCTATGAGACCCTTTTGGAGGATGCTTGTTTCAGCTGGAAAGTTGATTATGGTGCCCAGTTTGCAGTCATCTGGGAACTTGGTCAGCCACAGTCCTTCCGTGTTGGCCTGTACCTCTGAGAAATATATACCGAACAAGAGAGGTCCCAGGACTGAGCCTTGTGGGACGCCACTTGTAACTGGTTTGGAGTCTGACATGGCTCCAGCAATTCTAACCATGTGGGTTCTGTCCTTGAGCCAGTTTGCAACCCATCTAGTGACATAGGGGTTTATATTTAAGCTGGATAGCTTATTTATGATGCCCGAGTGGGGTATTGTATCGAAGGCTTTTGCGAGGTCCAGGTAGGCTGACGGACAACTTTGCAATTAAGCCATGATAAAGGACAGATTATTATCCCAGGGATAAAAATTCAAAGGGGGATATTCCAAGGTGACTCTCTGTCATCGTTGCTATTCTGCCATGCCGTTAATCAATTAAGCTGTTTACTTAACAGCTTAGGCCATGGCTACAATTTGGATCCTAGAAAACAAAGTCTAATGACTTCTCATCTTCTCTTTGTCGATGATTTAAAACTGAATAGCTCATCAGATGAGGAACTGAAAGCACAGCTGCAGGTTGTCAAAACTTTTTCAGATTATATTAGAATGTCATTTGGTCTTGATAAATGTGCAAAAGCAACCTTTAAAGCAGGAAAACTGCAGCACCAGGAAAACATCAGTTTAGGACAAGAATGTGATATAAAAGAACTTGAGCAAGAGGGAGTATACAAATACTTGAGAATTGATGAAGGATCAACAATAAAACATGAACAAATGCAAATAAAACTCAGTAAGGAATATTTTAGAATACTTAAATTAATTCTGAGAACAGCATCGTCATCTAGGAACAACATCCAAGCTATAAATCAATTTGCTCTACTTGTCCTAGTGTACAGTTTTGGAGTGATTGACTGGCCCAAAAATGTTGGATAGATTAGATATTAAAACAAGAAGGCTGCTTCATGCTCAACAAATGATTTATAAAAATTAGTGTATACCAAGATTATATATTCCCCGTTTCGAAGGAGGGATGGGCCTCCTTGAAACTGGTTACATGTATAGATCTGCAATCATGGGATTCCACACATATCTACTGACCTCACAAGATCCAAATGTAGTGAAAGTTTTGAAACTTGAAGAGAGTAAATCCAAGATGACTTATCTGCTTAATTTAGCAGAAGCATATCGACGTCAAGCAGGAATGGAAATTAAACTAGCAGTAGATAAAAACCAGGCAGCAACTGAATGTGCCAAAAAACAAAAGAAAGAATATAAGGTGAAGGACCAGATGAGAAGGCAAGAAAGGTGGAAAAAACATAAATATAGTTGCAAGTATAGAAAACTTCTGGAAGAGCCTCATGTTGATCAAGAATGAACGCAGGAATCATTAAGGAGTGGCAAATTCAAACCAAGAAATGAAAGGTTAATACTGTCAGCCCGAAATAGTGGGCTACGTACACGCTGGTTTACAAAGTCCATTGAACATGTGGGAGAAACAGATAAATGTAGGTTTTGTAAAACCGAATTGGAAATAGTCACACACCTTGGTGCTGGTTGCGACATACTAATGGCAGGACTATATAATGAAAGGCATAATAATGTGGTGAAACTGTTGCACTGGGGATTGTGCAAAAATTATGATATCGAAGTGGCTGAAAAATACTGGAAACATGAGCCACAAAGCATCATAGAAAATGACGTTTATATCACATGGGATCACCCATTACCAACAGTTCAAAAGACAGATGCTAGGAAACTGGATATAGTGGTCCAAGAAAAGAAGACAAAAGTAGCATTGATCATTGAAATTGCCACACCCAGTGACTATAGTGTCTTGCGTACAGAGAGACACAAAGTCATAAAATATCAGGATTTGCAGACAGAAATGAGAGCAATGTGGAGGAAAGATACCCAGACAGTTCCAATAGTAATAGGAGCAACAGGTCTTATAAAAAAGAATCTACAATCATATTTAGATATGTTAGCAATACATGTAACTCTGTATGAATTGCAGAAAGAGTCATTGCTGGGCACATTGCGGGTGCTGCGAAGAGAATTTTTGGCTGACATCAAAGATTGAAACAATACTAATTTCATGAATTTTAATTATACTTTGACTTAGGAATGGGGTCCATTTCCATCATGGTATTAGAAGCCCGAAAGATTTGGAGAAATTAAAAAAGAGAGAAGCTTTCAGGGAAACACTTATCAGATGAATGTTATACCTTTGCAAAGCGGATGCAGAAAAGTAAAAGAAAATCTACATAATCCTGAGGGGATTTGAAATCTCCACTCTGTGCACATACACATTACTCATCTCTTCATGAAGAAAATGACCCATGCAAGCAATAGGACTAAAGGCATAAGTTGTACCCTATTTTGTATGTAAATTGCATAACTGATGGTAGGTGAGGCAAGTTTACATAGGACATGACATCAACTGGACTTCATTGTTATTTGTGTTTTTAAACACCTTTCTTGAATTATCACTTGTGACATGGGCAAATTTACATTTATACAAAAGTAATCAAACTGTATTAAATTAACATTAACAATCATTATACTTCACATATATTGCTATATTTGAGAATAAATTCAATGGGAAAAAAACAATAGAAGAAGTAAAGCAAATGTCTTTTCTGGAGAACATACAAATTATTATTAAGGCTTATTTGGCAAATTCAGTACTGATGGGAAATGTAGCATACATAGCACGTGTATTTATGTTGCCAACAGTATTTGAAAAGGAATTATTAAAAGGAATTATTGCAGATATTTTTTTCGTGTATATGAAATTCTAAATTAAACCCAGAAAAAAAAAGAAGTCTTGTAACCTTCAAACTCTGGACCCCACCCAGTTTGGTTTGGTAAAGGGACAATCTTGTCTCCTCAACCTGACTGACTTCTTTGAATCAGTCTTCAGAGTCGTGAATGAGGGTAAGGTGGTCCACACAGCCTATCTGGACCTCGCCAAGGCCTTCAACACCATCCCCCACTCTGGAAACATAGATAAACTTACTAAGCTGGGCATTAATCCGTACATCCCTCGATGGGTTGCCATCTGGCTTACTGACAGAACCCACACTGAAATGTAGCCGACTCAAAATCCAGCTTCAGACAAGTGACAAGTGGAGTACCTCAGGGTTCAGTCCTGGGACCGCTGTTGTTTGGCATCTACTTCTCTGAAGTATAGGTCAGCACTAAGGGACTCTGGCTAACAAAGTTTGCAGATGACTGCAAACTGGGAGACATTATTGAATCCCCAAATTATGTGGATATTCTGCAAAAGGGCCTTACAGAAACAGATGCTTGGTACCAGAGCCATGGGCTCAAGCTGAATGCCAAGAAATGTATAGTTATCCCCTTTGGGAAAAAAACATGTACCTATGAATTACCACATAAGTGGAAGTACACTAAACACCGAAAGTGTGATAAGTGAATTAATGACACAGGTGGACTGTGGTCTCACCTTCGATAACCACATCGCCACAACAGTCAAGAAATCCTTCTATGTGGCACATGTCATCACTAAGGGCTTTTCATCCAGAAAAAAGGAGGTCATTATCCCACTGTACTCATCCCTCATTAGACCCATTATAGAGTACAACGCCCCGTTTGGTATGTACCTCACAAGACATCTGCAACAACTAGAAAGGCCACAGAAATAACTCACTAAAAGAATCACAAGCCTAAAGCAGATGCCCCATGCTGACCGTCTAAAAACCTCCAGCTATACACTGTCGCATATTGCCTACTCATAGCAATCTCTGCTTAACATACTAGGCCATATCAAACCCAGAGCTGTTGGACATGCTACACTTAAAGAAATCCCAATCCCTCAAAGCCACACGCTCCAGGGATCTAAACCTGGTCATCACAATGAACAAAACATGCTGGAGGGATAGGTTTCTGACGCAGAGACTCCCCGTACTCTGGAATAGACTGCCCATACATGTCAAGCTTGAGCGCCTCTTCAAAAGGAACCTTGATGATTGGATGGGAGATAGGAAATTCACCCCGGAGACAACGTCAGTCACCCTGCTAGACAGAGGACCAGGGAAGTAAATATTCTGGGAAGAAATAGCTAGGGAATTGTTATGGCTAGGCTTGTATGGCCGATAGCCTAGTACCAACCTATGAACCTATGAACCTATATAGCATATAACCTAAGCAACATGACATGAATTATGTAATTCCTTCCCCTTTTTTAAACAAGAAACATCTTTATTAAACCATCACTTATGATATAAGCAATCACAGATTTATATAAATGAAAATGAACCACACCGACAGAATCCTAGTTGCATGCATTTTACCTCACAAACCATACTGACACACTCACAAACATTATACATCACTTATAATCTACCCAGTAATTTTCAGTCAAACATTAAATAACTCATTTAAGTGCTGCCTTCTTTTAAACCTCATTCCTCCCCTGTATGTATTGTTCCCACAAATCCCATTTTTCTTATGTATACCCTTTTCTAAAGATCTCACTTCCAGTTGTTTTATCTCTGTTACTATATTCACTACTTTCAATATAGTTGGTTTAGATTTTGATTTCCACTTTGTAGTAATTGCTTTTTTGGCAGCCACTATCGTTTGAACAATAGGCATGGCGGTGCTCTCCAAGACCCACTGCACATAGTAGAACCACAAAAAGATAAGTAATTTAGAAACCATTTTGGGGCATGCATATGGTATGTTGATTTTTTGACCAGACTAAACGTTGGATATGGGAGTATAGGAAAGAGATGAAAAGGGGAAGCAGGCAGATGGCAGAAAAGAAGGTGAGCACATAGCCGGCGTTAAGCACCCGCCAAACCCGCAGCTGCGGGGAGCCCCCAATTATTTCTCTGCATATGAGGGCCCCTACATGAAGCAGCCTCGGGTTTCTCTGTCTCCTATGCTCCTTGCTCAGCTCCTGCTAGACATTCGCACGGGTGTGTAACTTCACCACGCAATTCCATTTTTTTTTTACTTTGCCTGTAAGCTGCAGTCAATCAGGTTCACTTCAGTGAAGCAAGGGACCTAATTGGCTGCAGCAGCCAGGGAAGTAAATTCTAGTTCTCTGACTGGTTGCAGCTGTGGCAAGGGGGTAAGCTGTAGTTTCTTTCTTTTTTTTTCTAACACGGAACCTTGACAGGAGAACCAAGCAAGGATTGTTGGTAGTGGGCATAGGCTTTGCAAGACCTTCAAAAATTTGGGACATTTTTCTTTATTTAAACAACATCAAGCAAACTGAAGTTTAGAAGCAAGAATGAAACCGGACACCGGTTATTATGACAATGAGCACTTCCTACAGGTCATTATACTGATTGCTGTTTGAACTCCAGCTTTAGTTAATACTGTATGATGTTTTGCTTGCCAGTCTTAAGGAACACTGGTGTACCAAGTCCAAGCAGCTGTGGATAAAGGTGGCAGAAGCAGGCTGCCCTTTTATACTGTCCCTCATCAGCAAGAATGTTTGCATTAAATATGTTAAAAAAGCAGTGAGTAAGAAGTAAGACCTGGGATTTGCTTGGTCATGTTTTTTTTCTTTTTAGTTTCAGATGGCCACCTTTCGAAGCTTAATGGTTCAGAAATGTGCTGACAATGGTACTGGGTTTTATCAGAGCTCTTGTTCTGTCTACTGCAAAACTGCTTTAAGTTTGCAAACCAACCTTTATGAAACAGCGGCGCCAGTTCATCCTAAACAGCTGGCATGTAGTTGTGTGGTTACCAGTCATGGACAGAAACATACCTCTGACCCATAAAAATCAAAACACTTAAAAAAAAAATAAATAAATAATATATATATATATATATATATATAGATATAAGTATATGTATATACTAAAGGGACACAAAGTACCATTTTCTTACTTTTCATAAAATATACTGTTCATACTCTACGCCCCATACAGCTAGAGACTGACAACTTTGCTTAGGCTTACTTTAGTTATTTAATATAATTTATGTACCCTTAAATGGTATGATTTGATGACAAACGTATAAAACTAGGAGGAGCAAGCCTAAAGTTGAGGGGGGAAAATCACAATGCTGTGAGTATATCAGCACCTAAGAGGTTTGGTATTACACTGAAAGGACTGCGGGAGGTGTTGAAGGACTAACTTACTGATCATAACTCTGTAAAAGCATCTCACACTACACACGCTGAGTGGTGAGCCCCTATGCAGATTTTTCATTTGGTGTGGTTAACAGTCAGCAGAGCTGAAGCATCTGAGGAGTTGGGGAAAATAAAAGAAGGTAACAAAATGAGTCACTAGCCCAGTAAAATGTAATATGATGAATTTAATTAATAAGGAAAAAGTACAAGTGCTAATGCAACAGGAAATGCAAACAACTCAGGCAGAACATATGAAATTGAAAAGTAGGGACTATCTATCATTAGTACAAAGTAGTAATGAGAGGGAAGATGGAGAGGAGTTGTACTGTTGGGTAAAAGTAAGCAGAATTAGATAGAAAGCACAATAGTCGGCAAGGGGGGTGTTTAGCAAGATGGAAAGGTAGGGTGAAGAGAAAATTAATGACATTAATATCTATTTATCTGTCTTTGCAGGCAAAATATGCAACTATCAGAAAACTAATCCTACAAATCAATGCCGTTGCTGAATGACTTTTGTTAATAGCTGGAGACTGGAACAGAATACATAGTGAACAGGAAGTAGGCAAAAAGAGGTACAGGGAGCAGACTAGTTCAGAAAAAAACTGAGATAATGGTAAGTGTCAATTGAATACACAAGTGAAAAAAAATATATAAGAGAAGGATTTAACTGAGGTTTGAAGAGACAGCTTAAGGATTTACAAGCAGGTAAAAAGAGGGGATCATTAAATATTAGAATTTGGAAGAAGGACAAATACGTCCAAGTACAGAAAATAGAGGAAGAAAGGACATGGGCAAAGAGAATGTCATTCAAACAAACATTTCTTGTGTGCACATCAAATCTTCAAAGCTATTGGCAGCTAGATTGCAACAACAGGCAGTGCAAAGGGCAGTAGATTAATTAAGAGATTCTAAAGGGAGGAACTTACAGAGACCTTACCAGAAATACGGGAGATATTCAGGTCCTATTTTGTGGCTCTGTAAGAAGGGCAAAGAAGTAGTATAGACAGGGATAGAAAGACAAGAACTTTGTTGTCAGAATTATAGCTTCTGAGGTTAACTTGGGAAATAAGTGCCAGTCTCATAAAACCAACTGCAGTAAATGAAGTTAGATATGCTCTGGGAAAATAATTGAATGGGAAATTCCTGAACTTTTGACTTGCTACCTATATAAGTATGGGAATTATCAAAGAAAAACATAATGCAGATCTGGGTAAACTTTTGTTTACTAACATTTTACAAGGAGAGGAAGTTCCAAGTTCTTGGAAAGAAGGTCTTGTAGCTGTGATAGCCAAACAGATTAAGGATCTTAAAAGTCTGAATCCCTATAGACTAATAATTTTAAATCATAATTATAAGACCTATATGGCAATTTTGGTGGCAAAGTTAGGCCTGTTTCTACCAACAATAATACATCTAGATCAAAAGGGATTTATAGAGGGAAGGAGCACTTTTGATAATACCTTATCAATACTAATGATCATCAGAGAGGCTAATCTAGAACACACAAAAATATAAATACTCTCATTAGATGCAAAAAAAAGCATGTGACATAGTAGATTGGGGTTTCTTGACTATGGTGCTGGAAAGCATGAACTTCTCTGATGAGTTTATGATTTGGTAGAGGTTGTATCCTAACTAATTAACAAGGGCCAAGGTGATAGGGGATTTATCAGAATCATTTTGGCTGTCCTAAGGGACTAGATAGGTGCCATCTCTTCCCCTTATTATTTGCTTTATATTTGGAAGCTTTGGCATCATGGATAAGAGTTTCTCACATTAGGGGCTTTCACTGGAACAGTCTACAACCTAAACTTGCATTATACAGAGATAATATAATTGTCACACTAAAGCATCATCTTGATGATATGCCACAACTAATGAACATGTTGTAACAGTTCGGGGAAATGTTGGGGTATAAGATAAATAAAGGCAAGACTAAGGCAATTGAAATTACTCTAGAAACTCAGGAAGAACTTAATTTTACTTGTTTTATTTTTTTTATTTTTGTTTTGTTTTGAATTTTACTTGTTAGCACGTATGGGACTTCTATGTTAAAGTCTTATCAGGCTATTCTTGAAAAGATCAGAGGGAACTTGAGAACGTGGATATTATTAGATCTGGAATTAGATCAGAGGGTGCATGTGTTACATTGTCACATAGAACCCCACTTCCTGTACTTACGACAATCTTTCAGGTTATAGATAAAAAGGAATGTTACAAAATCTAAAAAAAAAATGGATGCGGGATTTCATACGGCATAGTGATAAGGTGAGAGTGAAATAGGAGAGATTAATATTTCCAAGGGATATGGGGGGGTGTACCTGATATAGACAGGTACTATAAGGCAGCAATCTTGCTATGTTAGCCAAAATAAGCTGGAGCAATCTGGATCAAATTTGGGAAAAGAATGCTGCTGGTAAATGATGACTGGTTAGGTTCAACTGATATATTAGAATCTTTTTGGGGGAAGGAGGGCAAGATAGTGCACTCACCATACTTAAATGATTTGTGTACAGCAGTTACCTGCCTTATGGTGGGAAAGACATATAATTCATGGAAAATACAAATATTGCCAATTGGAGTGCTAATAAAAAGTATGGTTAGGCCTGACCCTGCAAAGGACTGGAGAAAATTAAAGACCCCTTTAAGGTATTGGGATCAGTTACTGTTAAAGACAGAGTATTGACATGGGATGAAGTCAAGAGAACATCTGGAGTACTGGAAGGGAGGTATTTGCAGCTTTATGCTATAAGAAGGCAATTGGAAACCTTTCCTTGGTTTAAAAATGTCTATAGCAGATTGCCAAGGTTTAATCAATTGGTGGAAAACACTATGTACCAAACCCTAATTTGATAAAAGCATAGTCTGATAGGATTTCCAAGATGTCTTCACAGTGATCAACAGCTTAATCAGCTCTACCACTGGGAAAACAGAAACTGAGAAACTGCAGCCAAAGATACTGTCAACTTGAGTAAAATTCTGTACTGTACTGATGTCTTAACACGTGCTAAAACAAATCCAGTTCTATAAGTTTATCATATCAATATTTTAAACTATCCTTGATGGTATGCCTTTGTTCTGCAGTTTTTTTTGGCTATGTCTGGAATTGTTAAGCTGAGAGGTTAGTAGAGCCAGCTATGTGTAGGGCTAGGAGAATGTTACACAATATTTATATGCTTGCCCTGTATTTTTTGTCTGTTCCTCATCAAAAATGTGGATTCACGCAATGCATGCTACTGGAAAATCTGTTATTCTACCATCTTTATTAGTTCATAAGCACATTGTTTTAAATCCCTAATGTTATGTCCTTGCTTTGTTTTTCATTTTTTTACCTCATCTAGAATTGTGCTGAGACATGGGGGGGTGAGAATTCTGCAGAATGCACTGATTATTTTAATGAATGCTAATGCAACCCCTGTTATTCTAATACCTTTCTAAGTTTATCATAGCAATGTTTGTAACTATCCCTAATGTTACATCTTTGTTCTGTGGTTATTTTTGGTTTTGGAATTATACTGAGAGGTTAGGAGGTTGGTAGGGGCTGTGAGAATGTTGCACAATGTCTAGATGTTTGGTAGTTTTGGTATGTTCATTAAAAATGTGGGGTCACACAACACATACTACTGCAAAATCTTATTCTAGCATCATTATTAGTTTATAAGCCAAGTATTTTAAATCCTTAATTTTCAGTCTTGCTGTAGTGCTGTCTTCATGTGTGGGTGTCTGTCCTGTGTGCGAGAGTCTGGTTAGCTCTATCTTGTGTTTCTGTCCTGCGCAAGGGAGTCTGCTTGGGTGTCTCTATTCAGTCTTGCTGTAGTGCTGTCTTTGTTTTGTGTGTCTGTCCTGTGTGTGAGTGTCTTTGTGTACCTCTGTGGGACTGGCTACCTTGTCATAATGTAACAACATTGCTACTAAATGCCAGTCTGTGTGTGTGTGTGTGTGTGTGTGTGTGTGTGTGTGTGTGTGTGTGTGTGTGTGTGTGTGTGTGTGTGTGCGCGTGTGTGTGTGTGTGCATGTGTGTGTGTGTGTGTGTGTGTGTGTGTGTGTGTGTGTGTGTGTGTGTGTGTGTGTGTGTGTGTGTCTGTGTGTGTGTGTGTGTGTGTGTGTGTGTGTGTGTGTGTGTGTGTGCGTGTGTATATATACTTCTGTGAATGGCTGCCTTGCTGTGGTACAGAGGCTCGTCATAATGTAACACTGGTACTAAATGCCAGTCAGTGTATGTACCTTGGCACTTCAAGTCTTTTTAATGGTCTGAATGTAGTAATACTATACAGTGATTGTTAAATGGTGCTGGGTGAGCTTGACAGGGAAGGGGGGTGTGATAGCAACATGGTCACACTTTATATTCTCCGGGGTAGGGTCCCCAACTTGAAACTTGCTGGGGGCCCCCAAAATGCTAGCATCGGCCCTGGGTGAGCAAATAAAGAATGAACAGGATGGAAGTACAATAGGAGGCAAGTACTTTTTTTGTGGGACAGGTGTCCACTTTTTATGAAGAAAATGGAAAGTTGGGGAAGGAAGTAATTGAATTAAGAGGGAGTTAAGAGAGTTAGGTTAGATAACAGGGAAAGACAGACATGACTGACAGGGTATGGAGTAAAACAATAAGGGATAGGGAACACACTGGTGAAGGAGACATCAGACAAACAGAGAGAAGACAATGGTGAGTGGAGGACTGTAAAACCAATGGGATGACATGGAAACAAAAAGAAGCACCAGGTTGTGGAATAGGACTGGGTGTTTGCAGCTGTAGTCTCTGCCAGCTGAAACCCAGAGGGCGATTACTTGTCACCCTGGGTACTTTCACAATTAAATCCTGGCTCAGAAGATGGAGCTAGTGCTGGGTAAGGACGTAACTCAATGAGTCACCTGAGCAAGGTCTCCATGTGGTCAGTGTGGACATCCAAAATCTTGTCCATCATCTCCCCTACAAACTCTGTCATCTGCCAATGTGTGACAAAGGTGTCCCCTCCATTTGCACTGCTACCGGTGGGAACAAACTGGAGCAACTTCTAGTGCAGGGCTACCTGATACAGGTGATACATTTAGGGCAGGAGGAGGAGTATAGGCAACTGTGGCAGGCTGGGACCCATATGTACTGGGTGCTTCCACTGTTTGTGGTGGTGGTGCTGTTACTGCTGCTACCTGAGAGAGGCCAACATACCTTGTAAGAGGGATGGCTACAGGTAAAAAAACAGAGAGAAGCAAAATAATAAACAAAATAAATGTAAGATAAAGGATATGAGCAAAGAGAGTGGGAGACAGGAAATATAAATACAATGAAAAACTGCAGCGATTACTATGCTGATACTGGTTCAGTTAAACAGAATAATGTAGATTATTTCATCTAAAATCTACTAATCACTTTTAAAAGCCTGTTATTAAGAACAAATGCATGTTGGACCTGAAGAAACAACCATCATCAGGTGCAGTCTGACAGATACAGGATTAATGTGCTAAACTAAGTAGACAGGACAACAGGTACCTGTAGTCAGAGATGTAATACTAATGTCTGAGACTACTGTACATATACAAAGAAGCATGCTGCTCAGACACAGATATTTCACTCACTGGTGAAAGGCACAGGAACAGTTTCTAGTTTATTCTGCAACATGTCCACTCAAATAATACTGATAATATTACATTTTTAATCATGTAATGCTGCAGTTATTCTAATGAGACAGAAAAATAATCAAAAATATTTTCCATGATAACACAACTGTGTGTATGGGGAGGGGAGACTGAACAGACAGTCATCCTCACAATATGAGTAGAACCTTAACATTCAGACTTACTAGTCCATATTACATTGTTTGTTCAGGTAATGTTGCGGATATGCTAATGAGACATAAAAATAAGCTAAATATTTGTCAGGATAATACAACTTTTTTTTTGGGGGGGGGTAGAATTGAAACTACAGTAATCATCACAATATTAGAGAAGAGCCTTAACATCCTAACCCCATATGTCCATCTAGGCAATAGCATGCATGCACAAACACACAAATTACATCAATCAGCCAAATTGCTACCATTTAGCTATGGCAGTACTGACAGAAGTGGCACTGGTGGATGCAAGCAACACAGCTTTTGAAAGAACCCTCTACTACTGTTAACACTGAAAGCAAGACAGTATATGTAGGCTCATATTTACAGTAGATATAAAAAGTATACACACTCCTGTTAAAATGCCAGGTTTTTGTGATATAAAAAATGAGACCACAATAAATCATTTCAAAACTTTTCCCACCTTTAATGTGACCTATAACCTGTACAATTCAATTGGAAAACAAACAAATCTGTTAGGGGAAAAAATATAAAAAAATGTACAATACGCTGGTTGCATAAGTGTGCACACCCTTAAACTAATACTTTGTTGAAGCATCTTTTGATTTAATTACAGCATTCGGTCTCCTTGGGTAGGAGTCTATCAGCATGGCACATCTTGACTTGGCAATATTTGCCCACTCTTCTTTGCAAAAGTGCTCCAAATGTGTCAGATTGAGAGGGCATCTCTTGAGCACAGCCCTCTTCAGGTCACCCCACAGATCTTCTATTGGATTTAGGTCTGGGCTCTAGCTGGGCCATTCCAAAACTTTAATTTTGCAAACTATTCCAGGCTTCAGCCTTATACTATACTGAAGCTCTTCATTGCATTCTGCATGAGCCTCTGCTTGTAATTCATGTGGAGGAGATGAAGAAATATTTCTGTCTCCTCCACACACCATCTCTGTGTTCTAAAAAGAATGTTATCCTCTCCTTCTCTAGCAATGATGTCTCACCTTGAAGAATTTCAGGAAAAATGGCAGTGATTTGTGGCCAAAGAGTTCAACCTTGGTGTCATCAGACCATAACACATTTTCCCACATGCATTTGGGAGACTTGATGCATTGTTTTGCAAATTTTAGCCAGGCCTGGATGCTTCTCTGTGTAAGAAAAGGCTTCTGTCTTGCAACCCTACCCCAGAGTCCAGCTATATGGAGAATATGGGAGACTGTTGTCACATGTAGTACACAACCAGTACGTGCCAGAAATTCCTGCAGCTCCATCAGTGTTGCTCTAGGTCTCTTGGCAGCCTCCCTGACCAGTTTTTGTCTTGTCTTTTCATCAGTTTTGGAGGGATGACCAGTTCTTTGCAACATCACTGTTGTACCATATTTTCTCCACTTTTTGATGACTGTCTTCACTGTGTTCCATGGTATAACGCTGCACCCTGTAGCACTGAGGTAAAGACCTTAAGTATTATGTCAAGCCATCCCCCTATTATGAAGCATGTATACTCATCCCAGTACTTTCTGAGGTGCTTTGGTCTGCTCATGTGCAGCTACCTATTCCTTTCTATCTCTTCACACAATAAAGACATAAAAAGAGTAAATTGACTAATATCTGTGGATGGCATGCAGTGCCAGTTTAAAGGATGGTCTAATGGAATAACTGTACTTACAATACATAGAGGGAACCTGCTGCCTAACTTCATCCTTCCATTGGTGTAGGATGTCAGGATTGCATCGCCTTATGTCACTATAATAGTGACAGCACTATTCCCCCATGAGTGGGATGACAATTGCTCAGGTGGCATTCTAGTCCAAACTATTCCAGGCTTCAGCCTTATAATATACTGAAGCTCTTCATTGCATCCTGCATGAGCCTCTGCTTGTAATTCATGTGGAGGAGATGAAGAAATATTTCTGTCTCCTCCACACACCATCTCTGTGTTCTAAAAAGAACGTTATCCTCTCCTTCTCTAGCAATGATGTCTCACCTTGAAGAATTTCAGGAAAAATGGCAGTGATTTGTGGCCAAAATATTTCTTCCATATCAAATCTGTTACACAGTGATGAACATTGACAAGCAACTAATATGTGCGATAGATCACAACCCCACATAATATAGGTAATATAATGTAATGCTATGGATCCAGTGGCATTTTAAGGTATGAAACATAGCAGTCCACAATGACAGTGTATGTTGTTCTAAAAACATCCTGTACAGTGCCTCCATGTCCAGATAGTTTCAAATGTAATGATAATTCACTTCTTCCCTAAAACATAGGTGGCTCGGGGTTGTACAGTTCTAAACACAGGGATCCAGGTGTCTGCATGGCATTGTATGGAGTTCTCCATCATGCAAATTGAGTGATTCAGAGACAATAATGAGCTGAGCCCTAATTAGCATAATAATTCTGCTCAAGTAGGTGAACCTATAAGATGTAAGTGCAACGAATCTGATTCCTGCTAAGTGTGCTTTTGCTGAAAATTTTCCTTTTAAGATACCTGATTATTTAAGGTAAATGCTGTCTTAGAAATCCATTTCTTTGTTCAATGATTAATTTTGACTGCCTTTTACTCTGATGCCTATAAAGTATGTCAGTTTGTCAACTACATTTAAACGTGTTGGCAAAAAATTTAAGTTTTATATTACATGTGTACTGAATGCTGTAGCCTGCAGTATTTTTAAGTTAGATGGGAAACGCATCCCCCGAGCTCATATTCAGAGTATTTTTCAATATTAAATGGTGGTGGTGCTGCGGTAGCATTGGTACCTCACAGTAAGATGCTGTCCGGTTCGATTCTCAGCTACAGCGTCTGCTGTGTGGAGACATGTGTGAATGGGCGTACCTTCGTTGAAGGTTGTGCATCAAGCCTGGTAAGCCGGTACATACAAATCAACTGCCAATCATTAGCGGACCGGAGTTCCACTGTGGCGTCCCCTAACCAGGAAAAACCGAAAGACACAAACATTAGTTTTGTGTGCCTTGCACATATGTCAGTAGCCACAACCTTAAAAGTGCCATTGTAATGATCATGTGTTCTTGTTCATTTGCACGTCTCTGTTTGTTTTGTGGGGATTATATGCTCAGTACACATATATGCCTGATATTTACTTAAAGAGTGTGACTACAGATATCTGTCAGGCACAAATACAGCATACTACATGGCCTAGTAGGATAGTAATAGTATACAAATGTATAAAGCCCGTGCAAGAACAAGGCTGTTAATTCCACTGTTTTCCATGCCAATAAAGCTATATCTAAAAAACAGGGTACACAAAAAAAAAGTACTGTATCTGGTGAGCCATCCACATTGACATACAAGGAAAATTCTTTGAAGCTGGCAAATGGGGTGGTACTACAGGGCCCCCATCACCACAGCCAAGTTTCTTGCTGTCCATGCAGCTGACCAACCCTAGTGTGACTGTACCTAGACTGCAAATGACACAAACTTCAGTGTGGTGGGTGGTAAGAACCATGGCTATGAAATGATCAGCCTTAGGATCATAGATATGATCCATGGTGCCATCCAGACAGCAGAAGCCATGACATGGTAATATGGGACAACATGTAGTGGACCATTGACTGAACAACCCCTTTTGGAGACAGAGGCAATACCATAGCCACAGAGTTCCACATTGTGGTGCTGGATGTTGAGGCAGAGGCAGCCAGGCCCCACAGAGTTTCAACTGCAGATGCCCCAGGTAGGTAACCCTGTTTCATTGCATTGACATCGGTAAGTCTTCCTTACCTCTTAGTCACTTTAAACCTCATTAAATCTGTCTGACTTATGGAATAACTAACTAACTAACTAAATAAATACCTACATAAAATACAGGTAAATGGAGTATTCAACAGGCATGACCATCTGCACAAGGTATGGTCATGTGTATTAGATTTTATCATGTTTAACGTTGTGCAGATATCAGTTGCATGTGTAGTTGTGGTGCTGGATCATATATGCACACTGAAGATTTTTTTTTCCTTTGGTGTACTCATAGGCGATTCATTATCTAGCATCAACACTGAGGAACTGCCCCTGTCTGATGCTGGATTATCTATGCTCTCTGATAATGATGGTGGGGATGAGCTGGCACAATAAGGGGCTGCAGATTGTGTGTTTATCGCAAGCAATTTGATCAGCACATCTCCTACATAGAGAATGGACACAGTCTTCTGTCTGCAGGTACCCAGGATGCAGAAACATCTGACACAGGACAGGTTAATGAGAATACTGTAGATCAGGGAAATATATACTTTCTAAGCTAATTTCTCTTGCATAATCAGAATCGGTAAGCAGCTACCACTGGCTTTATGCTCACAGTGTTGTAACATCTCAAAAATGTCCTTAAACTGTTTTAAAGCAGGTTGGTCTGGTATTAACAAACTGTACAGTAGCCCATATGTTCAGCCGCCCATCACTCTTAGCCATATTAAAGCAACCATTTCATCTTCATTGCAATTTAATTTACAGCAAGTTTTCACTACTTCATTATAAGATGACCAGTTTTTCTTAATAATATCAAAAGCACTCACATTTACAAATCAGCTGCCATACTTAGTCTGCCTTCACTTTCAGAACTGTCTCACACTATTTGTTTTAGTCATTGTGATATGCAATCTTGAGAATAGTGAGACTAAGCAAAATCAAGGGAACATATACTAATTCCGAGACTTTGATAGCTATATCAGTGAGATTCAGAATTTACTGCATTTTGTTGGAATCACAGGTTAATTTATGAAATGTCAGGATTTTCAGTATTTACTCTCAAACTACTGATAAGCCACCACATATATCTTCAATTACAATCAAGGATTAAGGATTAAATTATTTATCAAGCAACCCTGCAGGTACTGCATTTAGAAAGATTACCTTACTATCAGATAGCACTGTATATTAATTACTTCTATATACCATCAATAGCATTTCCTGCTGTACAAATGCTTCTACTTTCTTCTTAGTCATATGAATATAAATTATTTCTACATACCACTAACTGCTTTTTCTGTAATAATAATAATAATGTTATTATCCCTTACATAAATTGCTGGTATATAAAGAGAACTTGCTATTGCAAAGGATTAATGCTCTGAGTGACTGTGTACTGATTGACATTAAAACACCTGTCTACTGTCCATCAAAAGATAGAATACAAAATGTCAACAAAGTAAACATTAACATTATACTATGCAAGTGCCTAGCAATAACCTCAGCACATGCAAAATTTTAAACATAAAACACATCATTTTTTTCAAGGGAACAAGTCACACCCCCAGCTCCCCCATACAACCTGCAAATTATGTACAGATCACACAATGTTAGGGAAAAGCATATATCCCAAACTGCGGTATTTCTGTAATCTTGCACACCTGTCGACCATGGACCATCTGTGAAGTCAACCAAATTTTGTCAACTAAACAGATGTCGCCCAAAAGCAGAGTCAACAAAACTAAGATTTCAAATACACCTGTATGTATATGCATATGTATATGTATATCTATCTATCTATATACGTGTGTGTGTGTGTGTGTGTGTGTGTGTGTGTGATGTTGTTTATATGGAGAATAGAAAAGTACATATTATCTGTTACTTATATTATAACTTAGATCTGATGAAGCTCTGAAAAGGGCAAAAGTGGTCTTCTCTTGTTTTTATTTAATAAACCGTGGTTTAAACAAGCAATACCAATTTGAATCCTGCTTTCTTGTTTCTTTATAATAATGCAAAGTGATCTTTGACACGGATCTTACATTAGAAGTTGTGATAATAGTTTCTTT
>NC_056727.1:254518356-254593356 GCF_019279795.1 Protopterus annectens | reverse complement strand
CACAAATCACTGAAAGCTCAATTCACTGAAACACATTTCACTGAAAGTTATATATGGCCTTTTCCCCACTGTTGTGCGACCCTGGAGTTAGTATATATAGTAAGGGAAGGTGTGGGGGGCACCACCCTCCAGATTGGGGTGTGTGGGGCATAGCCCCCACATAGTTTGGATATATATATTAAGTTCAGAAAAGAGTAATTTATTGGAAATGCAAGTATCCATGTATATAGTTCAAAACATTTGAAATAGATGGGGGGCTACACCCCCCGATGTGGGGGGCAGTGCCCCCCACACCTCCCCTTACTATATATACTAACTCCAGGGTCACACTACAGTGGGGAAAAGGCCATATATAACTTTCATTGAAATGTGTTTCAGTGAATTGTGTTTTAAGTGAATTGACCTTTCAGTGAATTGTGCACAGTCAAATGTGTTTCAGTGAAATGTGCTTTCAGTGAATAGTCCTAGACCCATATATACACACTCATTGTCAAGTGCATTGGAAGTTGAAAACAAGAAGTTTGATCTGTATTTATGGTAAGCGTGTTGGGGTCAGTTTGTGTGCAAGGGATTGTTTTACCATTTAAGTTGTAAGTCATAGTGCTGCTGTTTTGGCAGGATTCATTAATAGTTTTGACTGCTGGATTATTTTCTAGCAGCTCAGTGTAATTTACTCTCAGTGGACAGGCTCTACACTGCTGCCCTGATTCTTCTGAAATCCATCCCTCTAGTAAGAGATTCAGATAAGCTAATACTGTTATTTCAAACAAGCTTATCCTAATGTACACTGCTCAGATATTTTTAGCTCTAG
The DNA here is from genome assembly GCF_019279795.1 of Protopterus annectens. Classification (NCBI taxonomy): domain Eukaryota; kingdom Metazoa; phylum Chordata; order Ceratodontiformes; family Protopteridae; genus Protopterus; species Protopterus annectens. The sequence continues at coordinate 254,592,545 of NC_056727.1, read as the reverse complement.
AAAAACTAAATATTTGCTACTGTTGTTTTGCAGTTCCTTTATGCTAGATCCTGTTGGCCTATAACATGAGCTGATGCTGAAATACATCTGTAAATGCTATTATGAAACTAATGACAGCCTTCCTTTACATCAGATGAAAATGACTGCACTCATGCAGAGCAATTATAAAACCTATACAATATTTTTATAAAATATTTACAAACATCAACAGTGCATAGCATTGTGGGCTGAATACAACTTTGCTGTGTTAGTGGCCAAATGAGCTCAAAAATTAAAAATGCATAGTGCCGACAACAGTCTTAGCAAGAGAAAAATTAAGTAACCATGTACATATAGTTTGATTTTTTTTAGGTGGCTGTCACTCAAATGACTAAATACAAATAGGCTGGGTTATTCATAAACATAGTCTGCAGACTGTATAAATGGAATCTGTACACTATGTTTAGCATCCCGCTGTTCATTGCTGTGTTTCATAGTCATGGGTCTGGGTCCAGAAATCTTTACTACATTGCACTGAGTAAAATAGTGCGATGACTAGTGATGCACAAGGTGTGTGCAGTTAAGAAAACCAAGCCAAACCAGTCCTTGTACATAGTCTGTACTAATTCTACCAATATTTTTGGGACTTTGAACCACCTCAGTTCTGCCCAAATCAGCTTTCTTGGGACCTTGTCATATGCTTTCTCCAAGTCTAGGAATGCCCAGTTGGACTCTTTCCTCATCTCTAGCTTCTTCTCTACTATGTCTCACTGCAAACATCAGGTCAGTTGTCCTGCATCCTGATCTGAATCCGAACTGCTCTATTCCATCTTACTTTCTACTACTCTGCATATCCATTTATCAATCACTCTCTCCCGAACTTTCATGCAATGTGGCAGGAGTTTGATGCCACTGTACTGCCCACAATTGTGGATGTCCCTTTGTTCTTGTACACTGTCACGAGTATGCTTATTCTTCAGTCATCTGGGATAGTTCTTTCTCTCCACACTGTTATGAATACCATCAGGAGCCATTTCTCCCCTATCTCACCCAGCATCTTTATCATATGTGCTGTGACCTCATCTGAGCCTGCTGCTTTCCCTGACTTCATTTTTCTTAGTGCTATTCTAACTTCTTGGGTGGGATCCTCTTCTTCTGTCACCATATTCTGTGCAGTATAGCTCCTATTGGATTTTCTTCATTCAGAAGCTACTGGAAATACTCCTTCCATCCTGTCTTCCATTTGTCCTATGGACTGGTGAGCAGGTTGTTGCTGGCATCCCTTATGAAGGGTGTCTGACTATCTTCTTTATCTTTCTGTCTTTGCCTTGCAACCTGATATAGTTTCTTTGTGCCATCTAGTTAGTCACTTACCAGAAGATGGTAGAGTGTCTCCGATGCCCTGTTTTTTGCTATTGCAACTCCTTTCTTAGTTTCTTTGTTAGCCAGCCAGTATTCCCTCTTAGCCTGGTCGGTCTTTTCAGTCTCCCACTTTTTCCTGTATTCCTTTTTCCTTTTGATGACTTCCTGGACTTCTGCATTCCACCACCAGCTTTCCTTATGTACTTTATTTCCATACCTGGCTCAGCCACATATCTGTTCAGTAGTTCACATACATGCTGTCTTGCAGAGCTGCCATTCTTCTTCAAATTCAATGATTCCCCCCCTTCTTGGGGTGCTAAAGCCCTGATTAATTCCTTGAACTGTTGTACTTTCTTTCTAGTTAACTTCCAAGTCTCCAGCCTGGTCTCTGTTGATCTTAGATCCTTCTCTGACTACTGCTTGCAGCTGATTGTGACACCAAGTGGTTTTTACTGTGGCCTGACTGTTTCACTGGGGACGACTTTGCAAGTATTGATTCTACCCCAATTTCATTTCCTTACTAGGAGGAAGTTTACCTGAGTTGCATGTTGGGCACTCTTGTATGTGATCTTAGACTGTCTCTCTTTCTGAACCATGAGTTGGCTACTATGAAGCCATTTGACAAAAAGAAGTCTAGTATGGCCCCTACTTCTTTATTTCTTTTGCCCCATCCATGTGGAGCCAGGCAGTCCTCATAACCTGTTTTGTCTGTCCCGATATGTGTCAAACACAAATTCATGTTGTCCTGCTTTATCTAGTAAGTCCTGCAACTGCTGTCTGAATGCACTCTTTTCCTCACTACCACAACCCTGCTGTGGGGCATAGGCTGAGATTTTGAATACTGCACTGTCATTACACTGGAGTCCTATTGCCATGAGTCTGTCACTAATTCTGATGACATCCCTAACTGCCTTCTGAAGCCTCTCTCTCAACACAACTCCCACACCATTTCTAGCTTGTCCTTCTGAGTAGTAGACTCCGGATCCCAAGCCAAGTGGCTTTGCTGCACTGCTCTTCCATCTCATCTCTTGGATACATAGGATATCTAGCCTCCTCTGGATAATCATGTCATCCACCTCCAAGACTTGTCCTGTCAGTGAACCTACATTGAGTGTAGCATGTCTCAGTTCATGTATGGCAGGTTGATTGGATTTACATCCATCTTTCACTGAACAGAGCAATCCAGATAACCCATGATGGACAACTGGACACCAGATGGCCAGGAGCTCATTGACTCAGGGCTGCTGGGCTTTATGGCAAGCACACACTGGCGAATAGGGACACATACACCCCTCCCATCATTAGCATGGGTCCCTGGTGTAGGTTGAAGTAGAAAGGGTCCTCAACCAGCTTATCTCTGGTAACTACCCATGGCCATTTGGTGACATTAGTCAACATGATCGAATCACGCCTTGACATTGCGCACAGTCTGTGGTCCATGTTCTCCCATCTTGAGGTTACTGCACACCACAGTAGATGCTCAAAGCATTTGGTCTGTACATCCCTTCCTCCTATAGTGCAGCATGTAGAGTCTGTGCTGCTGCCCACAGCTCCATTCATTGATGTGTTTGAGACAGGAACACTCTGTTTTTTTCAGAGGTGGGAGGAATCCCCACAGAGACACAGGGAGAACATGCAAATTCCAAACAGGCACTGGCCTTGTACCTTGTGCATTGGAGGCAAAGACCTTAACCATTATGCCAACTGGTCATTATTTATTGACTACTTATCTATTGACTGTGCTTACCTCAGAAATCATTGCAAAAACCAGACATTTCCCTGCAATACATTTGGTTGGGGACACATGGCTAAAGTGACATTCTGGTATAAAGACATGTGGTTGTTTCAGAGTCCCTGTGGGCAAAGGGAAGCATGTAGTGCCATGCTCACAGCTTCAATAACCAAATGCAAATGGAGAAATAGTGTCCATGGCCCCCATGTCACCGAGAGAAACACTGCCTAATACACATACTTGACCATAAGTGTGACTACAGTAGCATTCAAGATTTCTTCCAAGCTGTAGCACACTTCTTCATGTTGTAGTTACACAAGCATGTACTATATAAGAATCACTTCCCCTGCCTCCATGAGCTTGATTATTGAAAAAGTGGACTTGGTACTCTGTGCTTCTCTGTACCCATAGTGAATTTGTGACCAGCCATATTTATTTATTTAACATTTGTTAACCAGGAAAGTCTGACTTGGAACAAAGCCAATTTTTAGCAGAGGCCAGGGGAGAAATGGTCTAGACACATGTCTTTGTAACATGGGAGGAAACCGGAGCAGCCAGAGAAAACTCACACAAGTGCAGACTCCACACAGAAGGGACCCCAACCGAGAATTGAACCAGAGAACCTCTTGCTGTTAGGCAACAATGCTACCACTGCACCACTGCACCTTCCAATAAATAATTGTATCTGCAGCTGAATGTTAATTCAGCCTTGTGTCTCCAACCAAATGTACCATAGGGAAATATCTCAGTGCCTAGGAGCCTGAATCCATTAGAATGATACTGAAATGAGCAGTCAGCTGTTTATAAGTGAAATGTTTCAAACGTTAATGAGGGGTAAGGAACAAGTAAGGGGGAGTCTTGGAGCCTGTGTTTAAGGATACCCATATGTTTGTGGCTTGGTTCAACATAAGTCTTATAGTTTGTAACTCTGTGCAACAATTTCATTACACAGATGCTTTGACCAGAGACATGGGAGGGAAAGTAAAGGCACATGGTTACAAGTTAAAACCCATCAACATATAATGTCTGACCAGCCAAGATGAAGAACCAATAAAATGGAACCACTGGCATTTGGAGGACTGTCATTTAATGTGAAGGGTATATCAATTCAATATAAAAGAAAGGCAATCTTTAATTATAAATATATTTAAGTATATATAAAAGTAAAGTGCAGTTAATATGCTTGTTGGAAACTAAGTTAAAAAATAAAGACAGACATAACATTTGGAAATCCTGGCATGGATGGGGGTGGTAATTGCAGGAAATCAAGCAAAAATACAAAGACAGAGATAGCATTTAGAAATCATGGAATGGGTGCTGTGTGTTACTTGTAAATCGGCATGAAAGGGGCAACACTTTTTATTCATAATTCACTGGTCCAAAATTAAGGAAAACAGAATTCACTGAAACACATTTCACTGAAAGTTATATATGGCCTTTTCCCCACTGTTGTGCGACCCTGGAGTTAGTATATATAGTAAGGGAAGGTGTGGGGGGCACCACCCTCCAGATTGGGGTGTGTGGGGCATAGCCCCCACATAGTTTGGATATATATATTAAGTTCAGAAAAGAGTAATTTATTGGAAATGCAAGTATCCATGTATATAGTTCAAAACATTTGAAATAGATGGGGGCTACACCCCGATGTGGGGGGCAGTGCCCCCCACACCTCCCCTTACTATATATACTAACTCCAGGGTCACACTACAGTGGGGAAAAGGCCATATATAACTTTCATTGAAATGTGTTTCAGTGAATTGTGTTTTAAGTGAATTGACCTTTCAGTGAATTGTGCACAGTCAAATGTGTTTCAGTGAAATGTGCTTTCAGTGAATAGTCCTAGACCCATATATACACACTCATTGTCAAGTGCATTGGAAGTTGAAAACAAGAAGTTTGATCTGTATTTATGGTAAGCGTGTTGGGGTCAGTTTGTGTGCAAGGGATTGTTTTACCATTTAAGTTATAAGTCATAGTGCTGCTGTTTTGGCAGGATTCATTAATAGTTTTGACTGCTGGATTATTTTCTAGCAGCTCAGTGTAGCAATTTACTCTCAGTGGACAGGCTCTACACTGCTGCCCTGATTCTTCTGAAATCCATCCCTCTAGTAAGAGATTCAGATAAGCTAATACTGTTATTTCAAACAAGCTTATCCTAATGTACACTGCTCAGATATTTTTAGCTCTAGAAAAACTAAATATTTGCTACTGTTGTTTTGTAGTTCCTTTATGCTAGATCCTGTTGGCCTATAACATGAGCTGATGCTGAAATACATCTGTAAATGCTATTATGAAACTAATGACAGCCTTCCTTTACATCAGATGAAAATGACTGCACTCATGCAGAGCAATTATAAAACCTATACAATATTTTTATAAAATATTTACAAACATCAACAGTGTATAGCATTGTGGGCTGAATACAACTTTGCTGTGTTAGTGGCCAAATGAGCTCAAAAATTAAAAATGCATAGTGCCAACAACAGTCTTAGCAAGAGAAAAATTAAGTAACCATGTACATATAGTTTGATTTTTTTTAGGTGGCTGTCACTCAAATGACTAAATACAAATAGGCTGGGTTATTCATAAACATAGTCTGCAGACTGTATAAATGGAATATGTACACTATGTTTAGCATCCCGCTGTTCATTGCTGTGTTTCATAGTCATGGGTCTGGATTCAGAAAACTTTACTACATTGCACTGAGTAAAATAGTGCGATGACTAGTGATGCACAAGGTGTGTGCAGTTAAGAAAACCAAGCCAAACCAGTCCTTGTACATAGTCTGTACTAATTCTACCAATATTTTTGGGACTTTGAACCACCTCAGTTCTGCCCAAATCAGCTTTCTTGGGACCTTGCCATATGCTTTCTCCAAGTCTAGGAATGCCCAGTTGGACTCTTTCCTCATCTCTAGCTTCTTCTCTACTATGTCTCACTGCAAACATCAGGTAAGTTGTCCTGCATCCTGATCTGAATCCGAACTGCTCTATTCCATCTTACTTTCTACTACTCTGCATATCCATTTATCAATCACTCTCTCCCGAACTTTCATGCAATGTGGCAGGAGTTTGATGCCACTGTACTGCCCACAATTGTGGATGTCCCTTTGTTCTTGTACACTGTCACGAGTATGCTTATTCTTCAGTCATCTGGGATAGTTCTTTCTCTCCACACTGTTATGAATACCCTCAGGAGCCATTTCGCCCCTATCTCACCCAGCATCTTTATCATATGTGCTGTGACCTCATCTGAGCCTGCTGCTTTCCCTGACTTCATTTTTCTTAGTGCTATTCTAACTTCTTGGGTGGGATCCTCTTCTTCTCTCACCATATTCTGTGCAGTATAGCTCCTATTGGATTTTCTTCATTCAGAAGCTGCTGGAAATACTCCTTCCATCCTGTCTTCCATTTGTCCTATGGACTGGTGAGCAGGTTGTTGCTGGCATCCCTTATGAAGGGTGTCTAACTATCTTCTTTATCTTTCTGTCTTTGCCTTGCAACCTGATATAGTTTCTTTGTGCCATCTAGTTAGTCACTTACCAGAAGATGGTAGAGTGTCTCCGATGCCCTGTTTTTTGCTATTGCAACTCCTTTCTTAGTTTCTTTGTTAGCCAGCCAGTATTCCCTCTTAGCCTGGTCGGTCTTTTCAGTCTCACACTTTTTCCTGTACTCCTTCTTCCTTTTGATGACTTCCTGGACTTCTGCATTCCACCACCAGCTTTCCTTATGTACTTTATTTCCATACCTGGCTCGGGCACATATCTGTTCAGTAGTTCACATACATGCTGTCTTACAGAGCTGCCATTCTTCTTCAAATTCAACGATTTCCCCCCTTCTTGGGGTGCTAAAGCCCTGATTAATTCCTTGAACTGTTGTACTTTCTTTCTAGTTAACTTCCAAGTCTCCAGCCTGGTCTCTGTTGATCTTAGATCCTTCTCTGACTACTGCTTGCAGCTGATTGTGACACCAAGTGGTTTTTACTGTGGCCTGACTGTTTCACTGGGGACGACTTTGCAAGTATTGATTCTACCCCAATTTCATTTCCTTACTAGGAGGAAGTTTACCTGAGTTGCATGTTGGGCACTCTTGTATGTGATCTTAGACTGTCTCTCTTTCTGAACCATGAGTTGGCTACTATGAAGCCATTTGACAAAAAGAAGTCTAGTATGGCCCCTACTTCTTTATTTCTTTTGCCCCATCCATGTGGAGCCAGGCAGTCCTCATAACCTGTTTTGCCTGTCCTGATATGTGTCAAACACAAATTCATGTTGTCCTGCTTTATCTAGTAAGTCCTGCAACTGCTGTCTGAATGCACTCTTTTCCTCACTACCACAACCCTGCTGTGGGGCATAGGCTGAGATTTTGAATACTGCACTGTCATTACACTGGAGTCCTATTGCCATGAGTCTGTCACTAATTCTGATGACATCCCTAACTGCCTTCTGAAGCCTCTCTCTCAACACAACTCCCACACCATTTCTAGCTTGTCCTTCTGAGTAGTAGACTCCGGATCCCAAGCCAAGTGGCTTTGCTGCACTGCTCTTCCATCTCATCTCTTGGATACATAGGATATCTAGCCTCCTCTGGATAATCATGTCATCCACCTCCAAGACTTGTCCTGTCAGTGAACCTACATTGAGTGTAGCATGTCTCAGTTCATGTATGGCAGGTTGATTGGATTTACATCCATCTTTCACTGAACAGAGCAATCCAGATAACCCATGATGGACAACTGGACACCAGATGGCCAGGAGCTCATTGACTCAGGGCTGCTGGGCTTTATGGCAAGCACACACTGGCCAATAGGGACACATACACCCCTCCCATCATTAGCATGGGTCCCTGGTGTAGGTTGAAGTAGAAAGGGTCCTCAACCAGCTTATCTCTGGTAACTACCCATGCCCATTTGGTGACATTAGTCAACATGATCGAATCACGCCTTGACATTGCGCACAGTCTGTGGTCCATGTTCTCCCATCTTGAGGTTACTGCACACCACAGTAGATGCCCAAAGCATTTGGTCTGTACATCCCTTCCTCCTATAGTGCAGCATGTAGAATCTGTGCTGCTGCCCACAGCTCCATTCATTGATGTGTTTGAGACAGGAACACTCTGAATGTTTTTTTCAGAGGTGGGAGGAATCCCCACAGAGACACAGGGAGAACATGCAAATTCCAAACAGGCACTGGCCTTGTACCTTGTGCATTGGAGGCAAAGACCTTAACCATTATGCCAACTGGTCATTATTTATTGACTACTTATCTATTGACTGTGCTTACCTCAGAAATCATTGCAAAAACCAGACATTTCCCTGCAATACATTTGGTTGGGGACACATGGCTAAAGTGACATTCTGGTATAAAGACATGTGGTTGTTTCAGAGTCCCTGTGGGCAAAGGGAAGCATGTAGTGCCATGCTCACAGCTTCAATAACCAAATGCAAATGGAGAAATAGTGTCCATGGCCCCCATGTCACCGAGAGAAACACTGCCTAATACACATACTTGACCATAAGTGTGACTACAGTAGCATTCAAAATTTCTTCCAAGCTGTAGCACACTTCTTCATGTTGTAGTTACACAAGCATGTACTATATAAGAATCACTTCCCCTGCCTCCATGAGCTTGATTATTGAAAAAGTGGACTTGGTACTCTGGTCTTCTCTGTACCCATAGTGAATCTGTGACCAGCCATATTTATTTATTTAACATTTGTTAACCAGGAAAGTCTGACTTGGAACAAAGCCATTTTTTAGCAGAGGCCAGGGGAGAAATGGTCTAGACACATGTCTTTGTAACATGGGAGGAAACCGGAGCAGCCAGAGAAAACTCACACAAGTGCAGACTCCACACAGAAGGGACCCCAACCGAGAATTGAACCAGAGAACCTCTTGCTGTCAGGCAACAATGCTACCACTGCACCACTGCACCTTCCAATAAATAATTGTATCTGCAGCTGAATGTTAATTCAGCCTTGTGTCTCCAACCAAATGTACCATAGGGAAATATCTCAGTGCCTAGGAGCCTGAATCCATTAGAATGATACTGAAATGAGCAGTCAGCTGTTTATAAGTGAACTGTTTCAAACGTTAATGAGGGGTAAGGAACAAGTAAGGGGGAGTCTTGGAGCCTGTGTTTAAGGATACCCATATGTTGGTGGCTTGGTTCAACATAAGTCTTATAATTTGTAACTCTGTGCAACAATTTCATTACACAGATGCTTTGACCAGAGACATGGGAGGGAAAGTAAAGGCACATGGTTACAAGTTAAAACCCATCAACATATAATGTCTGACCAGCCAAGATGAAGAACCAATAAAATGGAACCAATGGCATTCGGAGGACTGTCATTTAATGTGAAGGGTATATCAATTCAATATAAAAGAAAGGCAATCTTTAATTATAAATATATTTAAGTATATATAAAAGTAAAGTGCAGTTAATATGCTTGTTGGAAACTAAGTTAAAATATAAAGACAGACATAACATTTGGAAATCCTGGCATGGATGGGGGTGGTAATTGCAGGAAATCAAGCTAAAATACAAAGACAGAGATAGCATTTAGAAATCATGGAATGGGTGCTGTGTGTTACTTGTAAATCGGCATGAAAGGGGCAACACTTTTTATTCATAATTCACTGGTCCAAAATTAAGGAGGTAATGGATAAAAAGGGTAGGTGGACCATAATAATGGATAAAATAATCAAAAAAAATCTGTTGATTGGGAATTTCTATTGCCCTAATGTGGCTAGCACTATTCCATATAATGATTTTTATAAGACAATGGAAAAATATAAGGAAGGCGTGCACAGTATTATAACAGAGTGAGACTTTAACATGGCAGTGGATGCCTCTGTGGATAGGTTACCAAAAGACAGAACTAAGATAAGGAAAACCATGACTATTCTAAATGTTATAATGGAAAACGTCTGGTTAGCAAATGGATGGAGAATGGTGCACCCAACAGAAAAGAATTACGCTTATATGGCCAAAGGCTGGTTTGTCTGGTTACTTAGACTTATCACTGTTTTTGACAACCCTTCTTTTGAATACAGGACAAAGTGACATTCTCCTGCCTATATGGTCAGATCATGCAGCAGTAATGTTTAAATTGCTAGACTGTAAAAGGACAGCCCCCATAACATGGCGATTTGATCCCCTTGTAATGAACTATATTCAGGCTGCAGAAATACTAAGGGATAGGATAATATCATACTAGCAAACACCACCACTTGGGAATGAATCAATATGGCTCAACTGGGGTTATTTTAAAGTCAATATTCAGGACGTAGCACAGGTGTTGAAAAGTCAAAAAAATGAAAGAGTGACTGGAATAAGGGAATTGGAAGCGTGCATAATTTTACTGAAGAATGAATAGGAAATACATAAATGTAAAGATAGGGAGAGGCTGATGGAAATAAATGGAATAAAAAAGCTGCTTAGAAATATGCAATACCAAATTAAGGATGAAAAATTGGAGAGGTATGAAAGTTTTTACTGGACAAAAGATATTTCATTGCAAAAGTTTATAGCCCATAGAATGTGGGAAAAAGCGAAGGAAATTGCAATACTGGGTGTGAGGAATAGTGCAAGCACAGTGGTAACTAATCCAGATCATACAGATGCATACATAGACATGCATACACATATTTCAGGCATTGGCAATAATTGCCTTCTAGCCTGACAATATACCAAAACAGTTATTCCCATAATAAGGGTCCAGGTTGTTCTTAAAGATATCTGAACTACAGCTGTATGAATGTAATTTGGTAATGTAGTCCATGCATCAGTTACTCTCTCAGAGAGGTAATTAGTACACCTCTCATTCCTATATAATCTTCAGTACAGGTTGTCTGGTGACTCTCTTCTACTTTTTTGATAACCCAAATTATTTCCAGAGGTAGTTGTTTCTAAATGTCCTAAACAATGGAATAAGGTCTCCTATTAAATGTTTATATGAGACACTGTTCAAGTTCAGATAATTTATTCTTTCATGATAACTTAAATTTTCACATTCATGGATGCCTTTGGTATTTATGCTATACTCCTTCCAATCTAGTCATGTTTGTTTTCTTATAAGGTTTCCATACTGCTATTCCATGCACAATTTTTGGTCTAATGTACCTAACAAACAATGATTTCATCATTTTTGATTTCTTGGACTTTATACATCTTTTTATACAACCTATAAGACTATAACTATCATTAACCAATTGGTTGATATGATTAGAAAATTCAAAGCTGGATCTACCCATACACCCAAGTCCTTAAACAAATGAGGTCTTTGACAAGGAATATGGGGAGCAATACATGAGTGTTAAACAGTACGGAGAAAATTTCTTTGATGCACTTCTTTCCATTTGTTTACCAAAATGTACTACAGGGGAAGTTGACAAACTAAGCATGAATATACTAGAGGGGGAGATTATGGCAACAATTCATAGGTTCATAGGTAGGTACTAGTCTAACGGCCCTAGGGCCTATACAATCCTAGCCAAAAAGGCACCCTGGCTTTCGCCACCCAAGAAAATTATTTTCCTGTGCCCCTGTCAAGCAGAGCCACAGAGGTGATCCACGGGGTAAATTTCCTATTTCCCATCCAATCATCAAGATTTTTCTTGAAGAGTGCTAATGAGGATCTTTGTTTGATATAGATAGGTAGTTTGTTCCAGAGTATGGGAAATCTCTGGGACAGGAATCTATCCCTCCAGCATGTTCTGCTTATTGTGGTGACAAGGTTTAGGTCCCTAGAGCATGTAGCTCGGAGGGATTGAGATTTCTTTAAGTGGAGCATGTCCAACAGCTCTGGTTTGACATAGCTTTGTATGTTAGGCAGAGATCGCCTCTGAGTAGGCGATATGCGACGGAGTAAAGCTGGAGTTTTTTGAGACAGTCTGCAGAGGGCATCTGTTTGAGGCCAGTAATCCTCCTTGTGAGGTATTTCTGCTGCCTTTCCAGTTGTTGTAGATGTCTTGTGAGGTATATACCAAAAGGGGCATTGTAGTCTATAATGGATCTAATGAGTGACGAGTAGAGGGGAACAATGACCTCTTTTTTCCTGGATGAGAAACCTTTTGTGATGAGGTGTGCCACGTAGAAGGATTTCCTGATTACTGTGGTGATGTGATTATCAAAGGAGAGACCACTGTCCACCTGTGTCCCAAAGTCTCTTATCACACTTTCGGTGTTAAGCAGACTACCACCTATGTGGTAGCTCATGGGTACAGAGTTTTTACCAAAGGGAATGACAATGCACTTTTGGCATTGGGCTTGAGGCCATGGCTTTGACACCAGGCATTTGTCTCAGTGAGGCCCTTTTGTAGGATGTCCACATCATTAGGAGTTTCAATTATGGCTCCTAGTTTGCAGTCATCTACAAACTTCATTAGCCAAAGACCTTCTGTGATAGCCTGTACTTCAGAAAAGTAGATACCAAACAGGAGAGGACCCAGGACTGAACCCTGTGGTACTACACTTGTCACTGGTTTGAAGTCAGATTTGGAATCTGCTACTTTCACAGTGTGGGTTCTGTCAGTGAGCCAGTTGGCAACCCATTTTGTGACATAGGAATTTATGCCTAGTTTAGTGAGTTTATCTATAATTCCAGAGTGGGGGATCATGTCAAAAGCCTTGGTGAGATCTAGATAGGATGTGTGAACCACCTTACCCTCATCTACGGCTTTGGTGACTGCTTCAAAGAAGTCAATCAGGTTTAGAAGACATGATCTGCCTTTTACAAACCCAAACTGGGTGGGGTCCAGAGTTTGGAGATTACCAATGTCTTTGTTTATAAGTTCCATGATGATACGTTCCATGGCCTTGCAGACCAGGCTCATTAGGTGAATGGGGTGGTAGTTCCTGGGGTCCGTGGTGGCTCCCTCTTTGTGGAGTTGGATAACCATCACTGTGCACCATTCAGTGGGCACAAAGCCTGAGGTGAGGCTATGATTGAACATGGTGCTTAGGTGGGGTGCCAGTTCATTCTGTAGTTCATGTAGAATGCCGCCTGGGATGTTGTCAGGTCCCATGGATGCTGTGTTCTTGGCTTTGGAGAGTGTGGTTTTTACCTGTGCAGCCATGATTACAGGAACTTTGCATTCTTCCGGTATAGAGATGGGCCCTTTAGGGGTTGGGGGGGGGGGTAAAGTTAGCATTGAACCTATCTGCCAGGATGTTAGCAATATCAGTTGGTTCTGTATATTTAGTGGCATTGTGCTGTAACTCAGAGCAGATCTGAGTGTTGCCATTGAGATTCTTGACATAGCTATAGAGCGCTTTGTGATTGTCTTTAGAATCAGTGGCGATTTTGTTTTCATAACTGGCTTTGGAGGATTTTATGAGGGATCTCAGCTTCTTACTGAGGCTGACCAGGGAGTTCTTCTAGTCATGGGATTTTACTCTTTTTTGCAACAGTTTCTTTCTTCTGTTGTAGAGTTTGTTTATAGGGGACCACCAGATTGGCTTCCTTTTTTTGGAGGATAGCAACTTGGTTCTGTTAGGGATAGCACGATCCATGCACTCGTGTAAGTGCTTATAAAGTGCATTTGTGTGGGAATCAGCAGTCATATTTCTATTGTCCATCTTTATAGGTGTTGTGAAGTTTGCCACTTCTGTCTTAAGAAGCGTGAAGTTGGCTTTGGAGAAATTTTTTACAGTGATTTCCCTAATGGGGGCTGGGGGTGTGATGTGGATGTCTAGTCTGATTAGCTTGTGGTCGGATCTGACCAATGAGGAATTGACCTCTGGTGAGGAACACTGGTCTCCCATGTTGGTAATGACCAGGTCTAGAATATTGCTGCCCCTGGTGGACGTGTGGATAAGTTGATCCAAGGTGTTGGAATTTATCAATTGCAGGAAACGTTGAGCAAAAGAGTTGGTACATGAGTAGTTTTCCCAGTTAATGGTGGGGTAGTTGAAATCACCCATTATTAGGGTGTTGGGTTGTACCCTAATATTTTCCAGTGTATCAAGAAATGAGGAGTGGGAGTCCTGGGGCATGGTGGGGGATCTGTAGCAAGTTACAATTTGGATTGCGGTCTTGCCCAGAGTTAGTTGCACTTGGATAATCTCGGATGCATTATGCTGAGCAACTAGCCTGGAGGTGTGGATATCCTTAATGAATATGGACACGCCTCCACCTTTAGTGTTTCAGCCCAGATGCATTAACCACAGGTAAGGCACCCAGTTTAGACAGGTTGATAGCTGAATTTTTCAAAGAGATTAAGAGGGAACTAGTGTCCCCAAGCTGTGAATTCACATGGACCTTCATGTGTGAGTCCAACATAGCTAAGACTCTTACGTTCCTAAAACTGAATAAGGATAAGGAATTATAGGTCCATATCATTGCTGCAATTAAATCTGAAAATTAACACTAAAGTCTTAGCAAACAGAATCATCAATTTACTGCCCCAGTTAATTTTACTACAGCAGCAAGGGTTTACTAAATTTAGAACAGGAAGCCCAGGCTTGGTGACAGCTTGGCTGTCTACACAAAAGCTGTATATTTATCAAACTGTAAATAAATGTTACAAAATCTGAATGCTGGAGCAGTGTTAATAGACTTTAAATAAACTTTTCATTTGATAAAGTGCTCCTTTGTATGGAGCCTATTAGAAACAATTTTTCCTGAAAAAAAAAATTTTCAAATGTCAAGTAATGTCAAATGTCAAATGTCAAAGTAATCTTGAGGTTTAATTCTCTGTTAATGGACTGCAGTGGTGGTGCTGCGGTAGCGTTGTCGCCTCACAGTAAGACGTTGTCCTGTTAGATTCTCAGCTAAAGTGTCTTCTGTGTGGAGACATGCGTGAATGGGCGTACTTTCGTTGAAGATTGTGCGTCAGGGCTGGCAACTCGGTACGTAAAAATCTACTGCCAGTCATTAGCAGACCGGAGTACCACTGTGGCGACCCCTAACCGAGAAAAGCCGAAAGATACAACAACAAAATTCGCTGTTAATGGACATTTATCCCATACAGTTAATCCGACTAGAGATATGAAGCAGAGTTGCCTCCTCTCCCCAGTGCTATTTATTTTAACTACATTTTTATACAGTACTTGAATACAGATATACCACATCTAGAGATACTGATAAGTTATGAAAATCATTTGATCTTCACATGGTTTACAGATGCCTGTGTTTTGTGGATATCAAATAAAGACTGTAATATTGATATTGCACTACCAACAATAAAAAACTAGAACATATCTCTAGACTAGTGATTAATAAGATAAAACACAAAGTGTCCCTTTATTAAAAACTGCTATGACGATGCTGGAGAGACCATGCGTTGAGTTAAGGATAGGATACTACTCAGTTGTAGATGCCTAGCGATAATTATGACAGTTAATCTGGCTATTCCTGTACAAGCTAATACTAAGCCAATCTATGAGAATCTGAGAGATAAAATACAGGAGTGGAACAAGAATAAATTCCCATCTTTCACAAGAGTTCAAATAATACAAACATTTATAATTCCCAAAGTACGTTTTTGTCAGGGAATCTCCCACATTTCCACAAACAGAAATATTTAAATAAATTTCAGAAATTAGCCTCTAACTTCTTATGGGGTGGAACTCACCCAAGAGTGCAAAGAAGGAATCTATTTCTACCCTTGAAAAGTGGAGGAGCTAGTCTACTTGATTTCAAATGATACCTTACATCAGTGGCAAATTATCAACATATTAGGACCAGGTTTTACCAAGGACTCTCAGCAACAAGTACCATTATGACTCTGTCATAGCTCATGTTGGATGGAATGACCTGAGATGTACCTCACTGGACTATATGAAGAAAGACAAGATTGAGCTCTCCGAGTATGCGTCCCAGGCAGGTATGTCCCTAGCCTTGAGCAGCTTATTACCCTCAACTAGAATGATGCCACAGTATAAACAAAAAATGATCAATTTCAATAATTGGCTTAGTTTTTGGTGTCATTCAAAGGGGATCTAGTTTCGGTCAGCCTGGGATGACATGGTCAACAAATCTCACTGCTTTGCCAGAGACGGTTTGCACCTAGCACTACTAGGCTTTTGGCTGCTGGCAAAGGCTCTTGCCTCCCCTATAGTGCCTTTTTTTTAGGAAAGGTCTTAAAACAAAATTGTTGACATAAAAATTGCCAACCATAACAAAATAAAGGTTATGCTGCTAAACGCTAGGAGCTTAAACCAAAAACTGCACACCCTGGAAACACTTCTATCACTGGAGTATGTAAGACATCTGTGCAGTCACAGAAACCTGGTTCAAGTCCTCAGAAAGTACCCTGGCCTTGCAAGGCTACAATACCTTCCATACCTTCAGATCACAAAACAAATGTGTGAGAACAGTGTTTCTATCTATATTAGAGATAAATTCACCTCCTGACTCGTTAGACTGGACAACTCCATGAAGTTATTCCATGTTCAGATTACTGTGGATAAGACCCCCATTTAAGTCATAGCTAGTTATAGATCCCCCTCCATGGATCATGATGCACATGAGGCCTACTTGACCAAACTGGAGTCAGTCCAAATATTGCCAAACACTCTGGTCATGGGGGATTTCAATTATCCCACCATCAACTGAGAAACCTACTCTAGCCCTAACTCGCTAGAGCAAAAGTTTCTTGACCTTGTTAACTCAAATGGCCTGGAACAAATTGTTCAAACCCCACCAAGAGGAACAAACATACTAGATTTGGTCCTTAGTAACATGACAAACAGATACACCACCACAACTGTCAGACCCTCATTAGTTAAATCTGACCACAAATCAGTTATCTTCGAACTGGCACCAACACCACAACTCACAAAGGGCAAAGTCAGACTAAAAAACTTCATCAAAGCAAACTATACCCTCCTAGGGGAAGGTATAAATGCATTCCACACCTCACCCCCAGCTGGAAGTGGTAACTACACCAGAGCTTACACTAAAACATTATGCAATCACTTGTAAAAGTGTAAAAACTCAGCTGTTCCAGACAGAATCAAAGCCAGAGCCCCAAGTAAAAAAAAAAAGCTGCCCTGGTGGGCATCCAGCATCAACAAACTTCAAATTTTACAACAAATGCAAAAGGTTGCTGTCTAAGAAAACTAAGGCAAGGCTCCAACAATGGAAAACACCCTATTCAGCCTCAACAGGCAAATAAGACAACATGTCAAATCCTCTAAGGGTAACTTTGAGAAGAACTTAGCAATCACAGCCAAGGCTAATCATAAGGCTTTTTACAGCTACATATGTAGCTTCAAAGGTAGGACCCAAACATGTGCCAAACTAGTGAGTAATGGTATCACACACACACACACACACACACACACACACACACACACACACACACACACACACACACACACACACACACACACACACACTGATTCTGCAGTGATAGCAATCCTGCTAGAGGACAGATTTGGTGAAAATGTCACTCCCTTATCCCCTCCAAACTTATTACTAACCTTGCTCCCAACTCCCCCCCCCCACCATACATATTCAAGCAGCAGGTCAACACAGCCTCTATGGGACCAGCTGGTATCCCAGGCTGTCTTCTAAACAAACTAAAACATCAACTAGCACCAGCATTAAGTATCCTGTTCAATCACAGCCTAAACACTGGCTTTGTTCCTATGGAATGGAGAACTTCTTCTTCTTCTTTTGGCTTTTCCCAGTTAGGGGTTGCCACAGCAGATCACCTGTCTGCTCATGATTGGCAGTGGAGTTTTACAGTGTTGAGTTGCCAGCCCAGCACCCAACCTTCCTCAGAAGGCACACACATGCACACACTCACACCTAGGGCCAATTTAGAGTGTCCAATCCACCTACAGCATGTCTTTGGGATGTGAGAGGAAACTGGAGCACCCGGAGGAAACCCACGTGACCACAGGGGAGGACATGCAGACTCCACACAGAAGGCATCCCAGCCGAGGAACGAACCGGAGAACCTCTTGCTGTGAGCCGGCAATGCTAACCACTGCACCACCGCGGCCACCCTTGGAAGAACAGTAATAGTTGTTCCACGCCACAAAGGTGGTGTAGCAACAGACTCAGGGAATTATATACATCTGACCAGCCTCAACTGTAAAACCATGGAATGTATCATCATGGACCTCATAAATAAAAACACATAGGTGACCTCCAAACCTAGGATCCTACCCAATATGGCTTTGTCAAGGGAAGGTCCTATCTGTTAAACCTTGTGGATTTCTTAGTAAATGTGGCTAAGGCCATTAATGAGGGCAAATATGTGCACACAGCATACCTCAATTTGGCAAAGGCCTTTGACACAATCCCACACTCAGGCATTACCAATAAACTTAGCAAACTGAATGTAAATCCCTTTGTTGTAAGATGGGTTGCCAACTGGCTTACAAACCAGCAGACCTCTCACCAGCGGGGTGCCACAAAGGTCAGTGATGGGCCCTCTACTGTTTGGTATATTCTTCTCAGACGTTCAGATTAAAACTAAGGGGTTGTGGCTGACCAAGTCTGTGTTTGACTGCAAACTGAGTGCAATTATTAAATCCCCCAGTGATGTCAGTATACTTCAGGACGGTCTTATGCAGACCAACGACTGGTGTCTTAGTCACTGTCTCAAACTGAATGCAAAGAAATGCATCCTCGTTCCCTTCATTAAAAACAATGTCCCTTCTTATATCAAATTAACAATAATACCCTATGTACCTAAGAGGTTGTAAGTGATCTGGGATCACAAGTAGACTGCGACCTTAACTTTGACCACCTGACCACCATGTGTCTACTGTAGTAAGGAAGGCTTTCTACGTAGCACACTTGATTAGCAAAGGCATCACCTCTACAGCAAAGAAGGTTATAACCCCTTTATACTCGTCACTAATCAGGCTCATAATTGAGTATAACGCCCCCTTTTGGCATGTACCATACAAAGCACCTGCAGCAACTGAAGATATCTCAGAGGTTTCTAACTAAGGAGATCAATGGACTCCAACATGTGCCTTACACAGGCTGACTAAAATGCCTGTCACTATATTCAGTATTATATAGACTTCTAAGGGGAGATTTACATAAGCCTGACTTACACAGCAATCTCCAACCCAAACCTAATGAATTTGCTGCACATCTGTAAATCAAATGAGACTACAGCTACCTATTTCAGGGACCTAAATATGGCCTGCGACTTGAATAGGATGTGCTGGAGGGACAGATTTGTCTCCCAGCATCTTCTGTATCTTTGGAATAGGCTGCCAATTCATGTGAAGCAGGGCACCTCTATGACACTATTCAAAAGAAACCTGGAAGAGTGGATGGGGCACCATAAATTCTTACTGGGGATAGCACCCACAACCCTCCTGGACATGAGCAGTCATTAATAAATACAATCTTGGGTATTGACTAGAGTATCTATGGTATTACATTGGAATGAAAAGGCTAGATTTGAAATGACATCCGGGTCCATAGCCTAACAACCTCCTATGACCACAATAGGGGAGGTTGGAAAGTACTCTTCTAAGGGCAGTTTGGAACATAATCCAGGATCAAAGTCAGGTGGGATCCTGCAGGATACGGGAAATGGCTACAAAAACAGTGCATTGAACTGGAAGAAATGTGAAATGGAGTAAACCTATTGGATATGAATATGGGGGATAGCAAATGTCCGGACTGCAAGGTGCCCAATTTTTTTTTTTTTTTTTGGAAGCTTGACCCATGGAGGGAAGCTGTATTTTTAAGGATGTGAACAATAATATGATAGTGGGCTATAATGTGCTTAAACCAGGGGGATCAAAGTATGGCATTAGATGGTGGCAATACTTACAGGTCAGAAATACCATGACATATAGATTACAGGACAAGATTTAAAAAATTCAAATTTTCCATGGTATCAAGATTTGTTCTATTTAATGGAAGAATTACCATGGGGGATTAAAGATAAACTACTTCTATTTAAAAAAAACTAATACATATGATAAATGCATGGATAAGGAAAGAGAAATTTGGTATGATGCATACCTCAAAAGAACTGAAGACCTGGTAAAGGATGACAGTCTTTCATTAATGCTAAAAATATCTCACCTGTGCTTCATTTTACTATGTTTAAGTTAATCCATACTTCACATCAGTCCCCATTAAGGCTTTTTAAAAGGGGATGGTCCATTTCTTTAACCTGTTGGCATTACCATGCCATAGATGAAAATGATAAACATGTTACATGGAATTGTCTATACGCTAGGAGAATGTAAGATGTAGTTACTGAAGCTGCTTAATGGTCAACAAAAAACAACTAATAGAAAGTGAAGAAATTTGCTACTGGGTTCTGGGTACCACATTAGCAATTGATATGGATATACACTTATGATCAAGGTAGTTTGCCTTCCTTTATTAAGATAAATATTTAAAGTTTGGAAAATACCAAATGGTTACTAGGAATATAAAATGGATCCCTCAGGTTGTTGATAAGCATGAATGGAAAAGGTATTGGACTATGCTTTTTACAGCACTACAAACACCTACCTTCCTACACTTAAAAGGTTACAACCACAATAAACAGGACATGCTAGAGGGATAGATTCCTGTCCCAGAGACTTCCCATACTCTGGAACAGGCTACCCATCTCTGTCAAGCAAAGTTCTTCATTAGCACTCTTCAAGAAAAATCTTGATGAGTGGATGGGAAATAGGAAATACACCCCGGGGATCACTTCTGTGTCTCTGCTCGACAGTGGCACAGGAAAATAACTTTCCTGGGTGGAGTAAGCCAGGGAACCTTGTTGGCTAGGCTTATGTAGGCCCTTGGGCTGATAGTCTAGTACCTACCTATCAACCCATGAACCTATGAACTGGTAAACCCAGCTATTAAATGGAAATTTGGCACCATTTTTCTGTTATTTTCCGTACTCTACTGCATACTATATACCTCTGATATGTAGAAAGTGAGATGACACATTCTTTATAAGAATCCTTGGCTGGTAGCATGTATGGGGGAAGAAGATGTAATGTTGAGAAAATGGTAGGATTGTACACTGGGAAATATCAAAGGCTGCAAATTTGTTTTGTTCTTGTTTAAGAAAAATGGGTTGACTGTAATATGTGTAAATATAGAAGTTTTCTTCTTGTGAAAAGTGTTGGAATTATATGTTGGGAAGACATTGTATATGAGTGTCTAGTCTATTTATACTGGGAAGTTATTTTTTGTAACAAAGTTGTGGAAAGTTGGGGGAAAGATCATGTTACATTGGGGTAATGGGGAATATTAGCATATACATTTATCTTTTGATAGTTAAGCTACTGAGCACTGACATGGATATGGTGTGATATGTAACACAATGTATGTTGTTATTAATTATAATCAGATAATAAAAACATTTGTTTTAAAAAGGTTGCTGTTCTCTCTTGCACTATGATCTATCATTATGTCTAAGAATTCTCAGGAATCACTCACTAGTCATGACAGCAATACTATGGCCATTACCACATTATAATAATGAGAGGTTCTGGTGCTGATGGAGCTACTGCTGGCAAAAGGTCAGCAGCATCACTGTGTCAGAGCAAAGAAAGTTGTGGCTATGGTAGTAGTATTGCCTGCATCATGGGTAACTCCATCACAGGTGGGATTTCTCCGACCATGTAAAGGAGGATTTCTTTCATTCTTTTTTTTCTGCAGCGCCGACATGGTATTCAGGTCTTTAAGCTCAGCAGCATATCAGCTGGGAAGCGCGATCACTACTGAGAAGCACAACACCATCTAAATGTATGTGGCTGGAGTTTCACAGTTTACTGCTCTGAAACTAGCCTGTATGCAGATGGCATGGCATTTGTGAATTGCGTATGGTGGGGGGTATTTGCATGCATACTCCATACACAGGGTCTTATCCCACTCTGTACCTTCCTCTATGAATCAAACATGGCTTTGGTAAGCTGTTCTGCAGTATACTACCCTATTCAATGGTGCATTTCAATGGTGCACAATGTTTATGAAAAACATCCAATGAACTTAAACTATTTTTATGTGGACATATATAAACAAATCATTTTAAATTGTAAAAACTGAAGTCCGATTAGTGGATTGGGGGCTTGATGGTGCAGGCAGGGGTTGATGAGCATGCCCATTTTTGGGGGGGGGCAAAGTGGAGAGGGCACATGCTTTCATGCAAACTCTTGGAGGAGGGATAAGGCATAGCAAACAAACTGGGGATGGGTTTCTGCTCACCAAGTCACCGTGTGGTAGCATCTCTCATTATCATTAACAATATGTCTGATGCACTAACTTGCATGGGAAAGGTGTTGTGGGCGGAGTTAGGCTAATAAAAAATATTGCTCATTGCCAGGATCCTGGTGAGAGTGCAAACTCTTTGATGCCTGCTATGATATGGTCCCTCTGCATGGCTGTTGCCCTAGTAGAGCTGAAGAATGAGTCAAGTTTATTTGAAGGAGGCTTGATGGTCTGCATGGCAGAAGGGTAAAAAGCCTATAAGAAAAAAAAAAGAAACTGAAGACCAATAAAACAAAATTGAAGAGACTATAAACCAAATAAAAGTAATTTCAAGTAATTTCTTGTGAAATAATATTAGAAGTCATGCATAAAAGAACATTTGAAATTGTTTATTGACAACTTTTGTCTCCAGGTAGCTCTAAAAGTAGTATAGCAGAACTGAGAACTCAAAACAAATGTTTCAATTTAAAAAAATTAGAATGTAGAATATTTTCCTGGGTCACCACGTTCTTCTTAAAATATATATTTATTGACACCATTAATGGGTTCATATGGTTTGAAATAGATGAACTATGTCAATAAACCATATTCCACTGAGGCTAATGCAACTTTAAAAGAAAGTGTAAGAAAGATGGCAAAAGGTATTTTATTTTGAGCAGGTTGAAATGCAGCATTGCCCTAAAAATCAAATATAAATACATAAAACAGCAGCATATACAGTCTTACAAATTCTGCACTAAACTGATTGTTAAAGGAAAAACAATTGCAGAAGTGTTAATGTTTCAGAACTGTTTGGAATTGCTGTGCTGCATTTTCTGTAAAAATGCTTCATTATGCTGTACTGCAGTAACACCTCTTAACTGTTATAATTTATGCATAATATTGTAATTTTTGCTGTGATATGCAGACTTGAACCATTTATTTTTATTAAAGTCCCCAATAAAACTGAAACTATTTACTGGGTATATTAATTACTAAATCGCCAAATTAATTCTATGTGAACCACTGTCCACTAACTATTTGATCCAGTATGGACAGATATATTTTTGGAGTAAATTGAATATATCTTTCTCTGCCTGTTTGGATTTTTTAATGCCAGTCACATGGTGTTCACTGGTCATAAATTGACAGATGTAGTAGTTGTTCTTGTCTACCGCATTTACATGCCAGCACTCCTCTCAGTATGCATGGGGTAGTTGGAAGGGGGCAAAGAAAGGGCGCACAAACTGACCTTTACCAGGTAAACTTGGAGGTGCAAGTTGTACATCGGAAATGACAGATAAGCGCTGCACTGTAGAATTTAGTCTTCTCTGCGTTGTGGTCATTATCCATAGTGGATGTTTTCATTATTTGCAACATTTACAGATATTCCTGTCCTTATCATATCCTGTCTGCCAATACAAGGTTAAGTTGCAATACTTATCTTGAATTTACTCTTGTATTCATTATACGAATTCTAAGCAAGAAACTACGTTATATCTAGAATAACTTCATATCTGCGTAATACATTTAAATCGATTATCATAAAGCAACGTTCAATGCATTATATATCACTTACAATAATTCTGTAAGATGCTCCACTGTCGCTTGTCAAAATATCTAGGGTTATTTTCTCCGTACCGCTTGGCAATGACACTTTGTAATTTAAAATGGATGGTTTAAAAGGGGGTTCCAATTTCCCGACAGAAACTGAAAGCTTCTCTAAATCACAGTTGTCCATTTTGGTTTTACAATACAGACAGCTGTCCACCTGAATACACTTTAATTTGTTAACACTTTGGAAGAACTACTGCTTTAGCCAAACCAAGTTGCTTACAAGCCTGTAACCATGGCAATACAGGCAGCAACTGTCAGTGGAGTCGAGCGCTCACACAAATACTATTACAAAATAACACAGAAGCGGAGGGTGTGGTGGTAAACGAATACTGGTATTCATGCTTTTAGTTCTGTGTAACTGTTAAAGAGTTAGTGAGATGCTGATATCAATAAGCATAAATTCGTTTTAATAAATATACTTTTCCTTTTTTGACAGAAAACTACAGCTCCCATGATGCTTTAGCGTATAATATACTTCCAGGTGAAAGAGTGCGCATTGGTGTAGAACTTGGTTTACGAAGGTAATACTGTGGTGTGTATTAATATATATATATTTTTTTATTTTGTTTTAAAATCTGTTTTGCGTTTATGTGTGTATTTTGAAGTTGGTGTGTTTTGGAAGCTAATCTTTTGGAATTTCAGCTTATTAGAGAGTTCAGTGCATGTGCTGTTGGCTGTTGTGAACTTTTCAGCTGTGGCGTGGAGGGTGGAATCTCTGTAAATAGATTGAACATTTGTATCTCCAGTAAATACATTTCAGTTTCATGACCAGGTAAGTGGAATGGTCGACAGACCCTTTTCAGCCACGATCTGGGCGCCATGGCGCTAGTACAGCAATAAAGCGAAAACAGTGCGTTTTTGTAATGTACAACTGTTAAGTATGAGTGATATATTTATGGCATGCACATTTAAAGGAGACATTAAACCAGTGGTCATTTGTTAAATGTATATATTTACAAGGAAAATGTGACTGATAACAACATGAGCTGCAAGGACTAGCCCTTGTTACAGAAGCAAGAACCATTTGGATCACAGGAGGTTACTGGGTTATCGACCCGGAGGTCATTTCAAGCCTTGCCGTTTCATCCCACTGTAATACCAGAGAAACTCTGTAGTCAATACCCAGGATTGTATTTAGTAAGGACTACCCATGTTCAGGAAGGTTGTGAGCGCCCTGGTAAGAATTTATGGCTCCCCATCCACTCACCCAAGTTACTTACCTTAGAGCAATATCATAGAGATGCTCCTTCCCAAGTCACAGTCCATATTTAGGTCCCTGGAAGGGGTAGGTCTAATCCTGTTTTCATAGGTTGGTACTAGGCTGGTACTAGGCTATCGGCCCTAGGGCCTATACAAGCCTAGCCATAACAATTCTCTGGCTATAACAAATTCATTAGGTTTGAGTCTGAGATTGCTGTGTATAGTGATAGGGTCTTTAGTCGGTCTGTCTAAGACATGTTCTGGAGTTCCTTTATCATCTTGGTTAGAAATCTCTGAGGTCTCCCCAATTACTGCAGGTGCTTTCTACGGCACATGCCGAAAGGGGTGTTATACTCCATTATGGGCCTGATTAGTGCCTAGTATAAAGGGATTATAGAGGTAATGCCTTTGTTAATCAAGTGTGTTAGGCTGAAAGCCTTCCTTATTACAATAGACTCATGGTGACCAAAGGTAAGGTCGCAGTCTACTTGTGATCCCAGATCTCTTACCATTTCATAGGGTTTTGTTAATTTGACAGTGTGAAGGAACATTGTTTTTACCAAAGGAAATGGTGATGCATTTCTTTGCACCAGTCAGTGTAAGACCCTTCTGAAATATAATGACATAATTTGGGGATTCAGTAATTACACCCAGTTTGCAGTTGCCTGCAAACGTGGTCAGCCACAGCCCCTTTCTTTTGGCCTGAATTTCTGAGAAATGTATACCAAACAGTAGTGGATGCATCACTTACCCTTGTCAGGTATGCTGGTTGTTATGGAGTCACCCACTTTGATAGTGTGTGACCAGTTTGTGAGCCAGTTGGCAACTCATCTTACAACAATGGGGTTTACATTCAGTTTAAGTTTATCGGTAATACCCGAGTGTGGGATTGTATCAAACACCTTTGCCAAGTTGAGGTGTGCTGTGTGCACAGATTTGCCCTCGTCACATTTTCAAAGAAATCCACCAGGTTTAACAGGCAGGATCTGCCTGACGAAGCTGAATTTGGTAGGATCCTAGGTTTGGAGGTCGCCTATGTTTTTATTTATGATGTCCATGGTAATACATTCCATGGCAGGTAAAGGCTAGGACTGTGGTAGTGTTTGAATGTTGGCAGTATGACTGGTATAGGGAGAGAGCTAGCTGATATGGACAGAAGGAACGTTGGTATATTGTGTGTGCAAGAGACCAGATGGAAAGGGGGCAAGGCTAGGTGTATCGGAGGCGGGTTCAAATTGTTTTCTCATGGTGCGGATGGGAGGAGAAATGGTGTAGGGGTTATCCTGAAGGAACAGTATGCTAAGAGTGTTTTGGAGGTGAAAAGAGTGTCGGATAGAGTGATGTTTATGAAGCTGGAAATTGATGGTGTAATGATGAATGTTGTTAGTGCATATGCTCCACAAGTTGGGTGTGTGATGGATGAGAAAGAAACATTTTGGAGCGAGTTGGATGAAGTGGTGATGACTGTACCCAAGGGTGAGAGAGTGGTGATTGGAGCAGATTTCAATGGGCATGTTGGTGAAGGGAACAGAGGGGATGAGGAAGTGATGGGTAGGTATGGTGTTAAACAAAGGAATGCAGAAGGTCCGATTGTAGTGTATTAAAAGGATTGACATGG
This sequence comes from Protopterus annectens, assembly GCF_019279795.1. Taxonomy (NCBI): domain Eukaryota; kingdom Metazoa; phylum Chordata; order Ceratodontiformes; family Protopteridae; genus Protopterus; species Protopterus annectens. The sequence goes on along the minus strand of NC_056727.1, from coordinate 254,565,904 downwards.
CTGTGGTGAATAGTATTTTAACAAGAGGGAGGAGCATAGAGTGACCTACAAGAGTGTTGGAAGATGCACACAGATGGATTATATCTTATGTAGAAGGGCCAGTCTGAAGGAGACTGTAAAGTAGTGGCAGGGGAAAGTGTAGTTAGGCAGCATAGGATGGTGGTTTGTAGGATGACATTAATGATCAAGAAGAGGAGGAGGAATGTGAGGGAAGCACCAAGGATCAAATGTGGAAACTGAAAAAGGATAATTGTGAGGTGGAGTTCAGGGATGAGTTAGCACTGGGTGGCAGTGAAGAGTTACCAAATAGCTGGGTAACTACAGCAGAGCTAGTAAGGGAGTTGGCTAGAAAGGTGCTTGGTGTGACATCTGGAAATAGGAAGGAGGACAAGGAGACCTGGTGGTGGAATGAGGAAGTACAGGAGAGTATACAGAGAAAGAGGTTGGCGAAGAAGATGTGGGATTGTCAAAGAGATGATGAAAGTAGACAGGAGTGTAAGGAGATGAGGTGCATGGCAAAGAGAGAGGTGGCGAAGGCTAAGGATAAGGCGTATGAAGAGTTGTATGAAAGGTTGGATACTAAGGAGGGGGAAAAGGACCTGTACCGATTGGCTAGACAGAGGGACCGAGCTAGGAAGGATGTGCAGCAGGTAAGGGTGATAAAGGATAGTGAGGGAAACTTACTCACAAGCGAGGAGCGTGTGTTGAGCAGATGGAAAGAGTACTTTGAGGGGCTGATGAATGAAGAAAATGAGCGGGAGCGAAGGTTGGATGATGTGCGGATAGTAAATCGTGCAGTGGATTAGCAAGGAGGAAGTAAGGATAGCTATGAAGAGGATGAAGAATGGAAAGGCTGTTGGTCCAGATGAATATACCCGTGGAAGCATGGAGGTGTTTAGGTGAAATGGCAGTGGAGTTTTTAACTAGATTGCTTAATGAGATCTTGGAAAGCGAGAGGATGCCTGAGGAATGGATGTTTTGGTACTGATTCTTAAGAATAAGGGTGATGTGCATAGTTGTAGTAACTACAGAGGGATTAAATTGATCAGTCACAGCATGGAGTTGTGGGAAAGAGTAGTGGAAGCTAGGTTAAGAAGGGAGGTGATGATTAGTGATCAGCAATATGGTTTCATGCCAGGAAAGAGCACTACAGATGCGATGTTTGCTCTGAGAGTGTTGATGGAGAAGTACAGAGAAGGTCCAAAGGAGTTGCGTTGTGCCTTTGTGGACTTGGAGAAAGCATATGACAGGGTGCATAGAGGGGAGTTGTGGTATTGTATAAGGAAGTCAGGAGTGCCAGAGAAGTATGTAAGGGTGGTACAGGATATGTACAAGGTTAGTGTGACAGCGGTGAGGTCTGCTGTGGGAGTGACGGATGTGTTTAAGGTGGAGGTGGGATTACATCAAGGATCAGCTCTGAGCCCTTTCTTATTTGCAAAGGTGATGGACAGGTTGACAGACAAGATTAGATAGGAGTCCCCGTGGACTATGATGTTTGCAGATGACATTGTGATCTGTAGTGAGAGTAGGGAACAGGTGGAGGAGACCCTGGAAAGGTGGAGATGTGCTGTAGAGAGAAGAGGAATGATTGTCAGCAGGACTAAGAATATATGTGTGTGAATGAGAGGGAGGATAGAGGAATGGTGAGGATGCAGGGAGTAGAAGTGGCGAAGGTGGATGAGTTTAAATACTTGGGATCAACAGTTCAGAGTAATGGTGAGTGTGAAAGAGAGGTGAAGAAGAGAGTACAGGCAGGATGGAGTGGGTGGAGAAGAGTGTCAGAAGTGATTTGTGATGGACGAGTACCAGTAAGAGTGAAAGGGAAGATCTACAAGAGGGTAGTGAGACCAGCTATGTTATATGGGTTGGAGACAGTGGCATTGACAAAAAGGCAGGAATCAGAGCTAGACATGGCAGAGTTGAAGATGTTAAGATTTGCACTTGGTGTGACGAGGGTGGACAGGATTAGGAATAAGTATATTAGAGGGTCAGCCCAGGTTGGAAGGTTTGGAGACAAAGCCAGAGAGGCAAGATTACATTGGTTTGGACATGTGCTGAGGAGGATGCAGAGTATATTGGGGGAAAAGATGCTAAGGATGAAGCTGTCAGGCAACAGGAAAAGAGGAAAGCCTAAGATAAGGTTTATGGATGTGGTGAGAGAGGGCATGCAGGTGGTTGGTGTGATAGAGCAAGATGCCGAGGACAGGAAGAAGTGGAAACAGGTGATCTGCTGTGGCGACCCCTAACAGGAGCAGCCGAAAGAAGAATATGTTAATACATTCCATGGCATTACAGAGATAGGCTGGTCAGACTTGTGTCTGTAATACCCTGAGTCTGTTGCTATTCCACTTTTGTGTTTGGGAATAACTGTTGCTGTTCTCAATTCCACAGCAACAAAGCCTGTAGTTAGGCTGTGATTGACTATGGTACTTAGTGTTGATGCTAGTTCATGTTTTAGTTCGTTTAAAAGACGGTCTAGTATGCCGTCTATTTCCTTAGAGGCTATGTTTTTTGCCTTAGACAAAGCTTTGGTGTCGTTAAACAGACCTATTCATTTAGTTTATTTTTAAATAGTCTACCTGCAAGAGATGCTTAATTTATTTCAAACAGCCTGGCCTGGCTTGGAGATGTCTATTTCTCCTGCGGAGGTTTAAACAGGAGGTCTGATTAGGGTAATGCTAGCTTATTGGCAGTCTCCAAGTGTGTACTTATGCTCCTTGATTTGTAATTCTTTGGGGTGGGGTCAATGCCCATTTTTAACCGCTTGTAGACTTGATAACTACCTGTAAATGGTAGTCCCGTTTCTTTTTAGTCAGTTACAGTGCTATATAAATTGACAATGATGAGCTCATAGAACAAATGTGTGGATTTTGTTTGTTGTAGTTTGTATTTTGTATATGTTTTTAGCTGGCATGTAAGGTTACAACTGGAAACATGTATGTGATTGAAAGGTTAAACCCAATTTTAGCTATGACATTGTGCTGTAGGGATGAGAAGGTGTGAGATTCTATGGCATAGTTTTAGTTGGTGGATTGTTTTGCTAATGATGTCTGTATGCTTGGTCAATAAAAGAGTAGGTGACCCATAGGCATGTCTGTTTTGTTAATAGTAGTAGTGGGTTGCCATATGTATCTGTAATTAAATTTGTGGATTTAGTGAGTTTTTGCACTGTGCCAAATAGAATGTTAAAATTCATGGGTTAGATTAGAAGCATATTTTTATTCATCCAGTGGCATACATCAGAAAAGCTAGGTTATAGTTTCTGTTGAAGGTTCAAGGTGTTCTCACATAGGTTCATATGAGGTTACTAGGCTAGCAGCCCTAAAGCCCTTACGAGCCTAGCCATGTTGATCCCAAGTTGCCTCTTGTCTTTTGTAAGATGGATGTAATTCGCAGAGAGCGTCAGTGATGAACACAGACTACCCCTGTCCGTGAGGGACATGGGTACCACCCCCGGGGTGAATTCTCCCATCCATTTGTTCAGGTTGCACTTAAATAGGATCAGTGAAGAGCTCTGCTTCAATTGAATTCAATGTTTATTCCAGAGTAGTGGAAATCTCTGGGAGATCTCTCCAGCATGTTCTGTTAATGTCGCAGGCTAGGTTAAGAGCTCTAGGGCTACTAACTCTTGTGCCATTTGACTTATGGATGTGCAGCATATCCATCAGGGCAGGGTCAGAGACTACCCTGTAGGCCAGGCACGAGTCGCCTCTCAGCAGTCTATATGATATAGAGTACAATGACAGGGCTTTCAGTCTGTTCAGATAAGTCATGGTTTGGAGGCCCTGTATTTAACCTCTGTGGTCTCCTGCTGCAGGTGTTTGGTGAGGTACATGCAGAAGGGAGCATTGTATTCTATTAATGGGCTGATGAGGGTCGAGTGCAGTGAAGTTATAACATCCTTTAACCTAGATGTAATGCCCTTACTTATGAGAAGCACAACGTAGAAGACTGTCTTTACCATTGTGGAAACTTGGTGGTTGAAGTTCAGATTACCTCTCTTCCCAGCTCTCGCACAACTGGGTTTAAACTTAGGGTGGTTGTTGTCAATATTGTAATTAGCAGGGACCTCTACTTTGCCAAAGGGGATAATAGTGCACTTTTTTTGCATTTAGTTTTAGACTGTGGGTTTGGCACTAGTCATTTGTCTGTGTTAGCCCCTCCTGTAATATGTTAACATTGTTGGGGAACTCTGATTGCACCCAATTTGCAATAATCAGCGAACTTGGTAAGCCAAAGGCCTGGACTTCTGAGAAATAGATTCCAAACAGTAAAGGACCCAGCACAGATCCTTGTGGTACACCACTGGTGATGGGTCTACTGGTAGAGGTGGAGTCACCAACTTTGGCAGTATATGTTCCGTCGGTGAGTCAATTGGCTACCCATCTAGTGACATAAGGGTTAATCCCCAGCTGGGAGAATTTCTCAATGATACTGAGTGGGAGATTGTGTCAGAAGCCTTGGCTAAGTGATGGGTAGTATACACTGTCTTACCTTCATCCAGGGAGATGGTGACCTTCTCGAAGAAATCTGCTAAGTCGAATAAGCATGCTCTACCCTTAACAAAGCCAAACTGTGTTGGGTCTAGAGTTTGATGGGTCACCTGTGTCCTTGTTGATAAGGTCCATGATTCTTTCCATGGCTTTGTAAATTAGGCTGGTTAGACTTGTGGCTCTATAGTTCCCAGGGTCAGTTGATGGTTCCCCCTATATGCAAAGGGATTACTGTTGCTGTTCTCTACTGTGCTGGAACAAAGCCAGTTCTTAGGTTATGGTTAGAGAATTCCAAGTGGATCTGCTAGTTCCTGTTTTAGATTGCTTAATAAAGAATCTAGGATGTTGTCTGGTCCCATTGAGGCCATATTTTTGGCCTTGGAGAGCACATATATGACTTGATTCTAGAGATGGTAGGCGGAAGACTGGTGTCCGGTATGCTTTGAGGTATGGCTGGTGGGGATGGGGGGGGTTGATGTTTGCTCCAAATCTGTCGGATAGCAATTTCCTCTGGTATAGTATGAGTGGCACCATCTGTGATGTTATGAGGTGCCGTGTGTGCCAGGGAGAGTAGGGCAGTACGTGTACATATGCCAGCATAGCTAGTGAGAGTTTTGTAGAAAAAGTTAAGTTATTTGACTATCACACTGATTTGTACAGATGTTGGAGTTAAAAATATATTCTGTTTGAGTTAAAAATATGTTTGTAAAGTTACTTGTGTGAATGCATCAACAGTAGGCCCTAGTGGACACAAATAATGTATGCGTGTATATTGGGCTATATTGTTGTAACTGATCAAATGTGTATGTTTGTCAGAGAACCCTGGAAGGGTGGAAAGTTTGAATTTGTGTTATAGCTTTCAGATGCTGCCACAGATCTTAGCAAAGGTGTATGTGTATATTGTAGCAGAGTCAGGTGACCACAGGTGATGTCATCCTCTGACCAACATCTGGTTTCTTTGAAACTCTCCCAGCAGCATTTTGGAACCGGTCAGGAAAGATTTCTGACAGTAAATACTGTGTGTGTGTGTATGTGTGTGTGTGTGTGTGTGTGTATATATATATATATATATATATATATATATATATATATATATATATATATGTGTGTATATATATATATATATATATATATATGTGTGTTTGTGTATATATATATATATATATATATATATATATATATATGTATGCATATATGTGTGTGTGTGTGTGTGTGTATATGTATGTATACATATATATATATATATATATATATATATATATATATATATATATATATATATATATATATATAAAATGCAATGATGTGTTTTAAGGTATTTTTCCTGTAATTAATTGGACATTGAGTAGTTTGAGAGAGTCATAGTGTTTGACCAGTCTCAAGGTGTACTTGGCTTTAATGAAGATGGATGCACCTCCATCTTTGGTTCTTTCCATTCATTTTGAGCTCTGAATTTGTGGAAGACATTTTTTTAAAATAATACAGTATTTAATTTGAGTGTTGAAGGAATGTTTAACTGAAGTTTCTGCTCTTCAGTAACTTGAACTGAAGCTAGTGTTGGCTGAATTTTGTTATTTGCTAGTAATTACAGGTGTGGGGGTAGCCACATTCTCTGATTTCCTGTCCTTGCATATTTAAACTGGTGCATGTGAAATAATTCCTGCTTTAAAACTTCAGCTTGGCCAGCTAAGAACTTGGTTATATTCAACTGGACGTATAAGAGAATTTAAGTACCTTTGTCTGAACTTTTTTTTTAAAATAATACAGTATTTAATTTGAGTGTTGAAGGAATTTTTAACTGAAGTTTCTGCTCTTCAGTTATTCCCAGCCACCCGCCCTGTTTTTGTTTTGGTGTTAATCTCAGTGGCATTGAAACTGCCCGCCCCTCAGCCTGCCTCTGGGCCCATCTCATTTGCTCACTCAACTGAGTGCAGTGAGATCATATTCTGATTTCAGGCACTCCTACTGTGTACAAAGAGAGCATCTGGGAAATAGAAAAAAAATTAAGCTTATTTCCTGCCTTTCTTGTTAAGTGGTACAGACTATTTGTAGGCTTCTGAGCCCCCAAGCCCTTCTGTGTTTGAGGGAAGCCTTCTAGCTTGTTTTTTTTTTTCTTATAACTAGCCAGTTTTCTAGTTTCAGCACTCAAATCTGTTTCTTTGATCTCAGCACTTGTTCAGAAAAAAAAAAAAAAAAAAAAAATTCATCTGCTTTTACTGTACTTGTGTTTTTACCTACTTCTTTTTACTTTTGCATCATCTTAAAATACTCAATTGTATTTATTACTGCTTGGTGTAACTCATTCTAAGCCTTTTGGTTTAAACACTTGGGCTTCGGACCAGTTAGTTGTTTTGCACTGAGAGGGTTTGTGGTCTGCACTGTTGTGGCAGAACAGGTAGCTTACATCCTTCTAGGTTGAGAACTGCTGATTGAGGGCTCAGTGTCTGTTATTCTAAAAGTGTATTAATTCTGGTTTAAGCACTTGGGCTTTCAAGCCAGTTATTTTACATTAAGAGGGTTCGTGGTCTGCACTCTTGTGGGAGGAGAGGCTGGACTCTGCCCTTCTGAGCTGGGAATTTCTGGTTAAAGGCTTATAGTGCATGCATATCTGAACTGTTTCTTACTGAAGTTGGTGCGCCTTGTTTGCTGTGGCATAGACTGGATTCGGGCCTGCTGGATCTTGCTTTGTTTGTGTAACTTGAGCACTAATCCAGACATTCTCTAAAGTATTCAATGGTATTTATTACTGCTTGGTTGTAACTTGATTAAAGTGTAGCTATCATTCAAGTCTTTTGGATTAAGCACTTGGGCTTCAGACCAGTTGTTTTACATTAGGAAGGTTTGTGGCAAGCACTGTGGTGGCAGTACAGGTAGCTTTCATCCTTCTAAGTTGGGAACTGCTGATTGAGAGCCCAGTGTCCAAGTGTATTAGTTCTGGTTTAGGCACTTGGGCTTCAGGCCAGTTATTTTACATTAAGAAGGTTCGTGGTCTGCACTCTTGTGGGAGAAGAGGCTGGACTCTGCCCTTCTGAGCTGGGAATTTCTGGTTAAAGGTTTATAGTGCCTGAATATTTGAACTGTATCTTACTGAAATTGGTTCACCTTGTTTGCTCTAGCATAGACTAGATCCAGGCCTGCTGAATCTAGCTTTGTTTATATGCTTGTTGTTTGTTTGCTTGTTATTTCCCTGGAAGCTAATTCCACCTAATACGCAACTTCTCAGCTTCTGTGGATCACTAGTGATATCTGCATTGCTTACTGTACTTATTTCCTTGTTTCACTTGAAAGAAAGTTACTGTTTGTCGTTTTTGCATTTAGTTACTTGTAACACATTGCACTCAAATTACCTGGCACTTGCTCACTAAAGCAATTATATAAGTCAGCACTAAAAATTAAAAGCACTGCACCCTCACTCCCCACTGGCCCTTGTTTTCAATTAAGGAACTCCCAATATTATTCTAGCATGTCCAAAGGTCAGTTGTCAATCTTCTCTCCGGTCCAGCTGGTGAATCTGGGAATCTTGAGGCAATGTTATAACTGCCTCATGTACACAGACAGCCCTCTCCTCCTCCCACATAACACAAATACTTGCGAGATGCAGCTGTTTAGCCAAACTGGAGGCTGAGCTCTCTCAACTCAGGACTGGCAAGACCAGACAGGAGGAGAAGGCAACTACACACACCACAAAACCAGCCTCACATAATGCTACCACTCCACTGAATCAAACACATAAACACACAAAGACATACTCGGAGGCTCTGAGTAAAAATTTACCTAAACAGCAGAGGCCTCCAAAGCAGACACCCAAACAACTGCTACCTCAAGACACCCCACAAGCAACACATAAACCACAAAAGCAGTGTGCAAAGCAGTCACAGCCCTTAAGGCCAAATACAACACCAAACATACTTGTCATAGGTGACTCCATAGTCAGACACACTGACGTCCCACTCACCAGGCTGAACAAGGAGAGGGTCACAGTAAGCTGCCTATCGGGTGCTAGAATCCGCCACATAACACAAGCACTCGGGTCACTGCACGGCAAGTACAAATATGACAGTCATTGTCCATGCTGGTGTGAACGACCTGAGACGTACCTCCCTGGACTACATGAAAAGAGACATAGAGGAGCTCTCTGATTATGTAGCCCAGGCAGGTATGACCCTAACCCTGAGCAGTATCCTTCCTTCACCAAGAATGATGCCACAATATAGAGACAAGATGATCAGCTTTAACAATTGGCTTATTGTCTGGTGTCATTCAAAGGGGATCCAGTGTCTGTCTGCCTGGGATGACATGCTTGACAAGCCACGCTGCTTCATGAGGGACGGCTTGCACCTGTCACCCTGGGATTCCGGATATTGGCTAAGGCTCTTGCCACCCCATAGTGCCTTTTTAGGCAAGGCTCAAATTCTAAACCTACCACCCTAGAAAACAAAAATGGGAAGAAACTGAGGGTAATGCTGCTCAATGCCAGAAGTCTAAATCTCAAAATGCACGCACTCGAGGCCCTTCTCAGTATGGAGAGCATCGATGTCTGTGCTGTAACTGAAACCTGGTTCAAGGCTCCTGAGAGCACCCCGGCACTATTAGGTTTTACCTCATATCATGCGTTCGCCCCAAAACCCGGACCACACCACAAAAGGAGGGGGTGTATCCATATTCATAAAGGATACCCACACCTCCAGTTTGGTGGCAACGCATGAAGCTTCGGAAACCATCCAGGTGCAACTAACCATAGGCAAAACTGCTCTACAAATTGTAGCATGCTACAGGCCACCCTCTCAAACTCAGGAACCCCACACAGCCTTCCTGAAGACACTGGAGGGTATAAATGTATCTCCAAACACCATCATATTGGGTGACTTTCAACTACCCGAATATAGACTGGGAACATTACTCAAACCCTAACTTTCTAGCCCAACGGTTCCTGGAGTTCATAAATTCAAATGCCATGGAACAGCTAGTCACTGTTCCCACGAGAGGAGAAAATATACTAGATCTCATTGTCACAAACATGGGGACAAAATGCTCCACACCGGAAGTATATCCCTCATTGGTGAGATCTGATCATAAACTAATCTCACTGGAAATCCACATCCCGCCCCACCCCAAACAAAAAAGACCATAGTGAAGAACTTCTCTAAAGCAAACTTCACACTACTCAAGACTGGTGTGGTATCCTTCAAGGCCCCTGAGCCACTGGAAACCACAACCCAAGCTGCGGAAGCCCTTACAAATGCCTTCTATGAACACTTCCAGGACTGCATGGATCAGGCAATCCCAAATAAAACCAAGACTCTTTCCACAAAGGGCAAACGTCCAGTCTGGTGGACCCCAGCCATTAACAAACTTTACAATAAGAGGAGAAAGCTGTTACATGATAGAACAAAATCCATAAAAGGGAAGTCACCCCTGATCATTATTAGTAAAAGAATACGAGCACTCATAAAATCAACTAAGGCCAATTTTGAGAGAAAAATTGTCATGGATTCAAAGGACAATCATAAGGCCTTTTTCAGCTATGTTAGGAACCTGGGTGGAAACTCCCAGATATGCTCAGAATTAGTCCAAAATGATACAAAAATCACTGAACCCACAGACATTGCCAACATACTGGCAGACAGGTTCAGTGCAAACTTCACCCCCCTCTTCCCCCCTAAAGGAGAGATAACTATCCCAGCCGAGTGTAGCCTCCCGGACATCTCAAATGCGCAGGTGAAAGCTGCTCTCTAAAGCTAAAAACACAGCATCAATGGGACTGGATGGTGTCCCTGGCTGTGTGCTACACGAGCTAAATGAGGAATTAAACCAGCACATAAGGCAGCTGTTTAATCTCAGCCTTACCACAGGATACGTGCCCAAGGAGTGGCGTACGGCAACTGTGGTCCCACTCCACAAAGGCGGCACCTCTACGGACCCTGGTAATTAGCGCCCCATAAGCTTAACAAGTCTAGTCTGCAAAGCTATGGAGAGGATCATAATGGAGCTCATAAACAAAGATATAGGGGACTTGCAGACATTGGACCCGACCCAGTTTGGCTTTGTCAAGGGCAGATCATGCCTTTTGAACTTGGTCGACTTCTTGAAACAGTCACCAAGGCCATTGATGAGGAAAGGCAGTCCATACAGCCTACCTTGACCTTGCAAAGGCTTTCGACACAATACCCCACTCGGGTATTGTAGAAAAACTTACCAGCTTAAATGTAAACCCATATGTCACAAGATGGGTTGCAAACTGGCTTAAGGACAGAACCCACAGGGTTAGAGTTGCTGGCGCTGTGTCAGACTCCAAGCTGGTCACAAGTGGTGTCCCACAGGGCTCGGTCCTTGGCCCCTATTGTTTGGCATCTACTTCTCAGAAGTACAGGCCAACATGGGAGGACTTTGGCTGACAAAGTTTGCAGGCGACTGCAAACTGGGCCGTGGTGGAAAGTGCATCAGACACGGATATCCTTCAGAAGGGACTCACGGAAACAGATAGCTGGTGTCAGAGCCATGGCCTGAAGTTAAACGCCAAAAAATGTATAGTCATACCCTTCGGGAAAAACAAGGTAACCCCAAGCTACCATATAGGTGGCAATCCACTAAGCACAGAAGAGGTTATCAGGGACCTGGGGACCCAGGTTGACAGTGGCCTTTCTTTGACACTCACATTGCTAAAGTGGTTAGAAAGACCTTCTACATTGCCCACCTGATCATGAAGGGATTCACATCCAGATCTAGTGAGGTCATTGTTCCCTGTACTCTTCACTTATCAGACCAATGATCGAGTACAATGCCCCATTCGGGATGTATCTCACCCGACATCTGCAGCAATTGGAGAGACCCCAAAGTTCCTCACCAAAAGGATAAAGGGACTCCAAAATCTGTCATATGCTGCCAGATTGAAGAAACTCCAGCTCTATTCAGTCGCATACCGTCTGCTCAGAGGTGACATGTGCCTGACATACAAGGCCATGTCCAACCCGAATTAATGGACATGCTCCACCTCAAAAATCCAAATCCACCAAAACCACTAGAGCAAGCGACTTAAACCTTAGCACGGATATAAATAGGACGTGCTGGAGTGATAGATTTATCACTCAGAGACTCCCTATGCTGTGGAATAAAATCCCGGTCCATGTGAGGCAGAGCACCTCGCTGACTCTGTTCAAGAGAAATCTAGACCTGTGGATGGGAGATCGTAGGTTTACCCGGAATCATCTCTGTGTCACTGCTGGACAGAGGCACAACAAACTAATGGGCACAGTATTTTTTCATATAAGGGGTGGCGTAAGCCACAAAAATTTGGGCTAGGCTTATAAATGCCTTAGGGCAGATAGCCTAGTATAAACCTATGAACCTATAACCTTGGACAGCCAGGGTGCTGTTCATGGCCTTGAACCATGTCTCAGTAACTGCACAGACATCAGTATCTTCCAGGGTGAAGAGTGTTTCCGGGGAGTGCAGTTTCATATCTGAACTCAGAGCGTTAAACAGCAGAACCTTGGAGTTTGTCTCGAGTAGGTTTTGTTACGTTGGAAAAGTCATTTTCTGTTTGTATTGTGGCATCATCTTGGGAGAAGGTAGAATGCTGCATAAGGCTACAGTCATACCTGCCTGGCACACACAGTCTGAGAGTTTAGTCATGTGTGTCTTCATATAGTCCATAGAGATCCTTTGGGGCTTATTTGCTGGGATACTGGTGTATGTGTTGTGTAGTGGTTGCTATTTTCATAGCTGTGTATGCAAGTGGTTTACGTTTGTTAGGTCTCTGATCTTTTGGTAGGTTTCTAGTGAGCAGGCCCGTGTATGTGGGTTTGTGTGTTGTGACCTCATTTTATGTGAGAGGTGAAGTATGTGTGCTGACAATCTGTTTGATGTCCAGTTTGTTGTTACGTGAGGGAATTGATTTTAATTTCATAGGTAATTGCATCTCTCACATAGGGTATTTGTTTTAGGAGTAAGTGGTAGTCTGTATACATGAGGCCATTTCCTCAGAATGCCCATGTGAAATGATGGGAAACTGCCAGTCCATTATAGCATGTTTTACCGTGTGTACTGTTGGGGAAAGGATTGGGGTAGTTTGAGCAGGTTTTGTGCCAGGACTTTTAAGTGCTTTGTTTTATTGCAGGCTATGGATAAGTGTGGCAACGCTGCTCAGTGTGACTGTAGTGCAGTAGGGAAGCTTGGGAGGGTATCATTGGCAGATGTCTAGGGAAAAATTGAGTTTCCAAGTGTTTGCTTCTATACAAGACACTCCCAACCCCTTTTGTATGGTGTGCTGCAACTCTGAAACATGAGGCTTAAATACAGGAGAAATTAAGACACTTTAAGCCAATCTACCAATAGGAAAGCCCACAATGAACCTTCCTCCAGCAATCTCCAGTTCACACAAGGCTGGACACTCACTGTTCTGCCACAAAAGGGTGCAGGGGAGCCCTTCTTAATATAAGATGGCTGGTTTAGTGTAGTGCTCAAAGTGTACCAATAATAGGCTAGATTCAGCAGGTCTGAATCTAGTCTATGCTATCTAGGTATCAGAACAGTGCAAATTGGGTGCAGAGAAGTGAAAAAAAAAAACAAACAAACTTGGAGCCCATTTGTATTTCCAGCTCAGATAGACCAGGTAAACACCTACTGCCAACAGAAGAACAATCCCAGTCCTTCTAATGCAAAAGCACAGTAAAGGAGTGTCGAGTAAAATGCTACCACAAACAAACTTAAAGATGTAGATACAGCAGTGTACTTTTTAAAACAGATGATAAAAGTGTGATTATTCAGTAAAAGTACTTTGCTTTGAATAAGTAAGCCAAGAGCCACTCAGTTGTACAGAATTTGATGATTCAAGTAGTAAGACATCATCTGCACTAGCAAAACACTTGATTGGCCAGAGAGTGGCATGTAAAGCAACCCCCCCCCCTTATACCAGCTAAATCTGCCTTCAGGAGTCAAGTGCACACTAAATTATGTGATGCAACTGTTTCTATAGTGAATAAATGTGGTCCTCTCATGGATACTGCTGATAAAGATGTTATAATCAAGAAAGTGACTTGCCTGGAGATACCTTGAGAGGAGGTAACTGAGATCATTGGGGGTGGGGGGGCTATCCTGTTCCTAGGACAACCCAAATTTCAGTATTCAGTAGCCTGAAGATGATTAAGGCTGGGAACTGTGTTAAATCTTACATTTCATGGATGGCTTGTTAAAGTTTTAGACTTTGACTGGGGCATTGGTGTGTTTGACTTGGTGGGGAGTCCAGGATATGATCCACTTGTGACAACTATACACTCATATTGTACATGGCCAGAGCTGCAAGTTTCACAGCTGCTTAACAAAAGTAGCTGCATTATTGCTGTTTGGTTGTATCTCGATAGTCATTAAAAGCTGTAATTATAGTTATAATGAAGGTAATTCTGTCATGGAAACACAAACTGCAATGAGTTTCGTGAAAAAAATTTGCTAGAATGTAAAGGGGATGCCCACTTCATACTGCACTAGTCTGATCCTCCATTATCTTACTCTGATTAAGATTGTTTGCTCTTTTCAAGAAACCAGGTTTAAATGTTAGTGTGTTTCACTGGTTTTCTCCATGTGACCAGGGAAATACATTCTGCCACAACAGCTAAATGGGGAGTGGCTATACTAATGAATAGACCTTCGGAGTGGGTTAAGCAGCAGGAGTAGCAGTACAAACAGGTAAGTGTGTAGTTTATTTGTAGTTATGTTTGCCAGTTAGACTTTAGGGCTACTCCTGGTGATTACTTACTATTGTCCTAACATAGATGACACTCACTTACTCAGTAGCCTTGCAACTTTACTTTGCTCACTTCAGCCATTGCCCAATAATCAGGAGAAGGGGGATTTTAATGTAGTACCTGACCCATGGTTAGACAGGATCCGTAATGGACATCTGTCTCCAAGTTTGCTAGCTTTTTAAAATTATTCATGGTGGAATTTCAGCTGGTAAATGCAAGGAGTGCTTTTAAACCCACAGGTAAATAATTGCACAGATCAGTCCTAATGGACAGGTCACTAGCCGATTTTGATGTGTGGTTGATGAATCGGTTTTTTTTTTTTTTTTTTTTTTTTGTAGGCATGGGGAGGTATGGCATGCCTCGAATGAGCTATTTGACAGTGCCGCTGTATGCATAATATTAAAATAAAGTTCTACCCTTCCATGAAATAAGACCTGGAGATCGACCCCTTACTGCTAAAACAACTAGATTTCAAAAATTTATTCTCCAGTCTCTTATGGGTGATACTGGGAAGATTGCAGAGAGGACGAGGTTTAAGATATGAGAAATAGTTTGTATGGTTTTAAAACTTCAAGTTGGTATTTGATATCCAAATTTATTGCCAAACAAAAAAATCACCAAGACTGGGGAAATTAACAGGATATTGAAACGACGATAACTAGCAAGGAGAATGGATACAAGAGGGGTGACTGCAGAGACTGTGCCAGTTAAGGAGATAAGAGGTCTTAAGTATGCATTTTGATGGATATGTATGATGGAGGTTTCTAGGCAATCTGAGAGATGTTGCCTGTTCTGCTGGATAAAAGGAATTGCCTCCCAAAAGCTGTTGGCGCAAAATGTGTAAAACACATTGCAAGAGGTTACAGCTGACATTTTTTCAGGAATCACCAGAGCATCCTTTGCAAATAACTAATGGTTATTAATGTTCAAATTAATGAATATTGGAACAGTACCAGAAACGGATGGAAAACTGTTCATCCATTTTTTATGAATTTATTAGCAGCAGTTAATCCTTGTTGGCTGCAAGAGCTAGGGAAGAAGTCCTCTGATCTTGGTATGTGCCAAAAATTATAGAAGTCATTGAATCACCCCCCCCCCCCCCAAAAAAAAAAAAAAAAAACTGCCCCTGGCCCATATGGGTTCTCAGTGGACTGGACTTGTATAAATGGTGGTAAAAAATCTAGCAGGTTTTCTGTTAAGGTTATCAGCTTTGCAAGAACAATTTTTCCACCAGAGATGTACCTAGTATTAATGGTCCCTAAACCAGACAGACTCCCGTTTTCCTCCTTGTGTATGCCAAACTGCAAGCTAATAGGTTGTGGATATACTTATCTAGTGTCACATGGCTAACTATACGATTTCTCCGCCAGAGGGCAGGAAGTTCATACCTAGTTGGACTTGGGATCTTCATACAGGAGGCACACTGAACACCTTGAAAACTGTAGCCCTTCCTTTAGCCATTCCATCAATTGGAATATTATTTGGGAGTCACTTTTAAGCAAAGGATACTCCTCAAGTTTATAGAATAGTGCAAATTATTCTATGTTTAGCCAATAGCACAAATATTTTCTAAAAACATTTTGTCAAAATGCATAAGGATGGAGTGGGGCACCAGCTAAGGCTGTCACCTATCTCCTGTATTATTGCTAATTGTGGCATTTGTCCTGGATATCATTACAGTTTTTAGTCAAAATTTGAAGGTTCTCAATAGGGGGTTGCGGGCACCTTAACAACCCGAATTGCAGATGATTTATTGATTGTTTATTTTGGCTTAGCAGTCCATATAAGCAAACCCCAATAATTGTATCCCTCTTATATGACATAACACCACATATGAGCATTAAACCTACTTTACGTAAACTTTCCTGTTCCAGTGAGCAATGCCATGGCTCTTGGCTTTACCATCAGTGAAGATACTCCATTAAAGTGGACAAACAAAGGAGCGTTTCTATTTGGGAATACGTATGACTGCTCCTTTAAGCAACACTGTGGAGACCAATCAAAGATAAAATCACATGTTTAAAAACTTTAAAATTACATTTCATAAATAGGCTGTATTTCCTCCTTAAAGTACTATATATTCTTCACCACATACCACATGCTTTTTTTCTGTAACTTTATCAAAAACTGTCTAGCTTCTAAAGGCAATTTATTATGAGATGGCAGCCCTCCATGGGTTGGTTGACAGAGAAAGTAACTCCCAGAAGCAAGGATGTTTTTGGCCTACCCATCTTTAAATATGGGGTAGCTACAGCTGGTTGTCCTTTCTTTTTCACGGGCAAGGTTTTTTGTCGGTCCTAATATGGACCCTCATTGAAACCAGACTGGCGACAACCAAATAACCCATGGCATAGGCAATCCCTCTTACAAAACTTAGATCCAGGTGGAATGTACTTTTGTTTAGAAAGAAGAGGATAGGAGGGAGTATAAAGATAGGCAGGCATGTTCCCTACACTTCGTATCAATCTGTATACATGGATGTTTCCAGATAGGAGAAGTCATAACAATGGATAAACTGGGCTGATTGTTGGGATGTTTCCAGATAGGAGAAGTTATAACAATGGATAAACTGGGCTGATGCTGGTATATGTTTTATCTGTGATATGTGAGAGTCTGGCAATACAGCCAACCCCATTAACTAAACTAAATGCTTGCAACCCAGGATTTGAGATATAGTGGTGGCAGTACCTGCAGTAAGTCCTAGTAATAGGAAAGTAATGTCCAGGCCCTCAGGTCAAGGAGGGCTTGGGACTATTGTTCCATGTGTGAAGCTTGATGGCAGAGTGTTTCCCCAAATCCCAGTTTGAGAATATAGGATTTGCATCCACTGATCTTAGATCAGATGAGAGAATTGTTTTCTTGACTCTAACAGATATGGGACACATACTTTGGGAATCCCTTCATACACTCACAGTGGTAGTCATGTTTAGCCTTCATGGATGAAAAGCGATTTCACCCTTAACATGTTTTCCTTTTGCAAACGTATTATGATGTTGGCATATTACACCCAGCTAGTTAAATTAAAAAAAAATGTAATCCTGATGTTGGTTCACAATGTTGGCGATGTAAAGCAGATGATGCAAATTATGGGCATTTAGTGTGGGCATGTCCTAATGTTAGTAAATTGTGGATATCTGTGATCAACAGCATTAAAGCTATTGCACAGCCATGGCTAACCTGACTTGTGTATGATTCATCTTTGTGGCTGTATCACCCCTCAGCAGTTACGATTTGCCTACAAAAACAATTTTTATGAATGTCTTGCATGTCTTTGACACTGGTGGCATTAGTTTTCTAAAACTGTAAATACATCCCAGATGTCAGAGTAAGAGATTCTCACTTTCTGAGCTACAAGATAAAAAGTTGTACTTGTTCCTTTATAGACACCAAAGCCTGGAGCCAGGATTGGTCCAGATGTTTGTTTATATTGTAGTTAGGACATGAAATACTTAAAATTTGTAAAGATAAACATAGTACCAATTTTTAGAATCAAAATATAATGTTTAAATTGTTTGTTGTTCTGTAACAGTGTTGTGGAATGTAAACCATTATTGGAATAAATGTTTTGGAAAATAAGGATTCTGGACTGTTCCCCATATACTTGCATTCATTACCTCAAAAGCAGGAGTTACTGTGCAAATAAAACAGCTGAAAGATGTCATTGGATATTGGGTGAAGTAGTTGTTTTCCATCAGACCCCTGTGGTCGCGTGGGTTTCCTCCGGGTATTCCGGTTTCCTCCCACATCCCAAAGACATGCTGTAGGTGGATTGGACACTCTAAATTGGCCCTAGGTGTGAGTGCATCTGTGTGTGTGCCTTCTGTGGAAGGTTGGGCGCCGGGCTGGCAACTCGACACTGTAAAACTCCACTGCCAGTCATGAGCAGACAGGTGATCCGCTGTGGTGACCCCTAACCGGGAAAAGCCGAAAAAGTAGTAGTTGTTTTCCATCAGACACTTGGGCTAAGTTGCATTTCATTTGTTGTGTCAGCCTGCCTATAAATATGAACACTTGTTGTTGTGTCTTTCGGCTTATCCCAGTTAGGGGTCGCCACAGCGGAACTCTGGTCCACTAATGTTTGGTAGTGGATTTTTACGTGCCGAGTTACCAGCCCTGACGCACAACCTTCAACGAAGGCATGCCCACTCACGTATGCCTCCACACAGAAGACGCTCTAGCTGAGAATCGAACAGGACAATGTCTTGCTGTGAGGCGACAACGCTACCGCAGCACCACTACCGCGGGTTTTTAATAAATATGAACACTAAGTGAATAGATTGAAAGGCCTTTCTTTCCTTTCCATTAACACAATGTCTTCGTCATTTGCTTCACCACTCTTGACCTGTGGCATAGCTCAAATTTTTCATAGAATTTGCAGCTTTTTGCCTCATATATTTTTGGTCTTTTCCTCATAAATTTTGTGGTTTTCTAGCAAATCATGGGGATGATCCAAGGATTGAAGTCACTAAATAATGACCTACATTTGAGTTTCAGATTTCATATCCTTCAGAAAATTCATGTTAACATAAATCTTCTTATTCTAATGACTTTCTAAGTTTATTAGAGCAGTATATAAAATCTGTCCATATTTTTGGGCCTTTGTACCCCCATTATGTCAGGCTTTGTCCAGAATTCCTGCCTTAAGAGGTTGGGAGGTATGACCTGTGGGATGAGCCATTTTATTTGGTGTACTTTTAAGTCTTTTTCCTTATCTTCTTTTGTATGCCGTTGTCTTTATATTGATCACCCTCTCACAGCTCTCTGTAGCCAGGCTGCTAACATGAATGTATCGGGTTGCAGTGCATTCAATCTGCAAAGTGACTAGTTGTAGTTCTGGGACCCACTGTAGTATTTGCCTTATTGGTGCCCTTTTCAGTACAATGTTTTGTGGCGTTCCACATGTAGGAACGGCATATGAACTGTGTGCATGGCATTTTGTTGTCAGACACTGCATTTTTGCATCTTTAATTCTTAATCACTTCGCCATTTTGGCTTGTGGTGCTGTGGGCATGAACAGAGCTTACTTGGAACTGGGCTGGATGGAGTGCTTCGTCCGCCAGCTAGCTTGTCAATGAACAGTGGTTTGGTGATGGTGCTGGGCATTGAAGCGGTAAGCTTTATTCCACATGAGTTGATCAAGGCTGTTGCAAATAACAGCGTGTACATATGGCATAGTGTGATCAAGGCTGCCGGTGTCCAGTTCTTACATTAGTATAAGAGCAGCAGAACTCCTTATTTGTCCTCACAAATATGTCACATGCTTGTAGGGCTGTGGAGGTTAATTTCTGAAGAAGCAGTGAAACTGAGCTGTATTAGAAATCAATAGCTGAAGAAGAGCAACATAAAGTTTGTGCCACATCAGAATTATGTGACCACATACTTTTTTTTTTTTTTCTTTTTTTATTATTGAAAATATAAATGTGACAGCCACAGCCAAGATACTAGCCTTATTTAAAGTTGAATATTACTTCCTATGCTAGAGTTCCTGTTGAGGTATACATAGTGGGTAGACACCAGTAGTTAAATCTAGTCAGAGTTGTGCAAAGCGCCAGAAATATTGATGTTATCAGTGGTAACACTGCATGGGAGTTCAATCCTAAAATGTTGGTGTACTGGTGCAGATGATGTATGTTGTGTGCTGCTTTCACAAATTGAATAGTTTGTTCTTATGTGCATTTTTTTTTTTTAATAGTAGTCTCACCAGTTTGAGGAACAAGATGGAGGAAGAGGCTCTTGGAGAGGATTATCCTATGGAAATCCATGAATACCTTGCAGCGTTTGAAGGTTCCCTTGATTCTTTAGAAGATATGCTAAATTGTATGATGTCTGTTTCTAGAAGTGACCTTCAGAAGGTAATCATTAGTCTGTACTTTGTCTTTTTAATTGGTTTGTAGTATTTATTTGTAATAATGCCCTCTTGGCAGAATTTATGGAGAGCCATTTGGGTTCCTTTGTTTTTAATTGGGTAGAACACAAGACAAAGTAGGCTGTGTTTTTTGGTTATCAAACTACAGTACAAGACTAGATATGTTTGAATTGTTTTGACCAACTGGCCAACCTGTAGATTATTTTGATGTATTTTTAGTGTCTCATTCGATCATCTTCTTGATTGTAGACTGAGTCGAAGTCGCATATATTGTATACACTATATAGGGATAATGTGGCACAAAAGCATATCCTATTACAATATGTGGTTCAGTGACAGTAGTGGAGCGGGGCTGCAGAAGCAGTTGTTAATGTACACTAAACATTCCACAACAGTGCATGTGCTACCACACAACATGGATAATATTCTTGATTCAGTTCAGAACTACATATTCGTGGACAGTGCAGTGCTGTAGTGATTGCATTGTCACCTCACAGCAAGAGGTTCTCCAGTTCGATTCTCAGCAGGGGTGCCCTCTGTGTGAAGTCTGTATGTCCTTCCTGTGTTCATGTGGGTTTCCTCCAAGGTGCCCCAGTTTCTTCCCATGTTATAAAGACCTGCGTCTGGAACATTTCTCCCTGGGCCTCCGCTGAAAATTGGCTTGTTAAATAAAATAAATAAACGTGCAGTACAACAAAGCTGTCCTTTGAAACTGTTACATTGCAGCTACAGAGGAGTCCAGACTACACAAGCCAGTGGTAACATAATATGCAATAGTCACCTATACGTATGCAGCTGCATAGATGTTCTCCATGCAAGTATGGGCTGTATTTGCCTTAAATATTGTCCTGCATAGAACTGGAACATGACAGGACTACATCCTTTCTGATGCAGAGTGCAAATCCTAGATGCGATACAAACTAGTAGTAGCATGTAGGAATGAGCATCCCAAGTCATACAGAGTATGAAGTACTTTTTTTGCACATCATCCATTCTTATTTGCCACAGCAGCTGTAGTGGGTTTTGCTGCATAAAGCTGCCTCTTTGGTGCAGTCTGGTCTGATGCATTTGTATTTGTGTCACATGAGCATGCATGTGAGCACTAAAGTGCATGCCACACACACCTGTTTTTGACATAGACTTGTGCATTCACACACATGCAGGAGAATATTTGGAAAGTCACAAATTGTATTAATTTTCTTTTTGCATTTTGCCCTGCTGTGTGTTACCCACTCATTCAAAGATCTCTTACATGCAGGCATAGCATGTGTAGGGTGCACTTTTGTGTGCCCCTCCAACCAAGCATCAGATGTGCTATCTTCAAAGTAGGGAAAATAGTCTTCTATTCACTAAACTCGTAATGTAAAATGCACAACATACTTTGTCTTCACCTTGAACGTGACGTAGGTCTAGCTCCTTATTGAAATATAGAATGCACAGTACTACCATGCTATGTACACACTACCTCTACCCATTGAGCCCTATCCCTCTCGGGTGCATTGTGTAGTCTCTGCCTATGAGTGTATTGCTTATTTCTGTATGGTGTGCTGAGCTGTGCACTAGTACGCAGGCAGGTCTTTCTGTGAATTGTCTGAAAGTGCCATGGCATGTGAGCCTTCCTTACTGTGTCTAGTATGCATCACTGAAGGAAAGTCTGAATTCAGCCTTAAATCTGCAGTTTCTAATCCTTTATTCCTTTACCTAGTAGAAGACATTAGGTTGAATGTGAGTCCTCATGAACTAATGCACTTATTTATGAAACGCAGAAACCAAGAGCCTTACAGCAGATAGACTTGGTGTGAACTGCTCGCTTCATTGCAGGCAGCCTTATCAAAAGCTCAACTCTTTAAGGCACAGCTCATTGAGTTTGGCCTCTTCCCTTAAGGTAGGTGGCTTATGTTGATGAGTGGAGCCTAATATGACTTGTCACAATTAAAAGTTTTGATTCTGTACCCAGCTGGATGTTGCATTTTTTGCTTGGCAGTAATTTATTAATATTTTTTTACTGTATGCATTTTGCCAAGCCTGGATTACATGACATAGCTCTGTTAAGCAAAAGCTGTGTATAAAACTAATCAACCTGCCAAACAAGAAGTAAAAATTGCTGCACTCAATGTAAGTTCACTGACTGGACACGGTTGTTAAAGTGGTTAATATGATGGTAAGGAGGAGACTGGACATTTTGTTTCGAGGAGACAAGATGGAGGAGACAGACTCATGGCAATCAGGCTGCTCTGTAAGGTTAGGCACTTTTCATAATCTCAGCCTGTACCCCACAGCAGGGTTGCAATAGTGAGGAAAAAAGTGCATTCAGACAGCAGTTGCAGGACCTACAAGATAAATTTGGATAACAAGAATTGATGTTGGTAAAGAATGACTTGAATGCACATAACGGGACAGACAGAAAAGAGTGAGACCTGACTTGGTTCACATGATTGGGGCAACAAGAATAAATGAGAGGCCATGCTAGACGTCTGTGAATAGTGGCCAACACATGGATCAATAGAAGATCATGTACAGGAGTGGTCAACATGTGACTCAAGTGGAGTTCCTCCTAGTAAGGAAAGGGAAGTGGAATAGAATCAGTGATTGCAAAATCATCCGAAGTGAAACAGTCAGCCCACAGCATAAACCACCGGTTGCCACAGTCAGCTGCAAGTACTAGTCAGAAAAGGTTCTAAGGTAAACAAACTAGGCTGAAGACCTGAAACTTGACTGGAGAGAGAGCACAGGAGTTACTCGGGGCTGTAGCACTTCAGGAAGAAGAGGAATTAGGTGGAATTGAAGAATGGTGGTGCCTCAAAAACAGATAGGACAATAAAACGGGGATTTGTCCAAAGCAGGTATGGTAATGTACATGGGGAATGTTGGTTGTGGAGCGTGGAAGTCCTCAGAAGAAGTAAGGGCTGCAGGGAAAATTGGGAGGTAGAAAAGAGAGTATGATTAAGAAGAAATGTTGGTTGCCTAACTAAAAGGCTAAGAGAGGAGTTGCAGTAGCAAAGAAGGCTTCAGAGGCACTGTACTAGCTTCTAGAAAGTACCTTAGTAGATGGAACAAAGGAACTCTATTTGGTTGCAAGGCAAAGGCAGACATGTGAAGAAGATAGACACCCTTCATAAGGGATGCCAGCAACAGCCTGATAACTACTCCACAGGAGTCAAAGGTAGATGGAAGGAGTACCTTCAGGCTTTTGAATGAAGAAAACTGCACTGCCCCAGACACGGCCTACAGTGAAAGAAGAGGAGGAGCCTACCCTAGAAGCAGTAAGAACAGCACCAAGGAAAATTTACGTCAGGAAAAGCAGCAGGCTCAGATGTGGTCATAGCAGATATGATCAAGATGTTGAGTTAGATGGCAGAGAAATGGGCCCTAAGAATACTCTGTTTGGAGAGAGAGGGGCATATATCCCAGAAGACCTGAGAATAAGTGTACTGATACCAGTGTACAAGAACAAAGGGGACATTCCCAACTGTGGGCAGTACAGAGGTATTGAACTCCTATTACACTTCATGAAAGTTCTGAAGAGGGTGACTGATAAATGTGCAAAATAGTAGAAACTAAGATGGGAGATTAACAGTAAGCATTCAGATCAGGATATAGCACAACCGACACAATGTTTGCAGTGAGACAGATTGCTGAGAAGCAGCTAGAGATGAGGAAATAGTCCCACTGGGCCATTTCTAGACTTTGAGAAAGGATATGACAATGTCTCAAGAAAGCTGATTTGAGCAGTGCTGTGGTGGTTTGAAGTCCCAGAAACAAAGGTAGAATTAGTGCAGACTGTGTACAAGGACCCAATGACTTGAGGTGGAATAATGTTCGATCTCGCAGAGAGGTTCCCGGTGGAGTGGGTGTGCATCAGGGCTCATATGTGAGCCCCCTGCTGTTCATACTGGTGATTAGCAAACCGGTTAAAGGGGTAGATCTAGGAAGTTGCTGTATGCAGACAATGTAGCATTACAAGCAGGCATTAAGCAGTAACTTCAGCAAAGGTTAGAGGAATGGAATGCAAAACTGAAGGCAGATTGGATGAAACTGGCAGCAAATGGGGAAATCTGAAGAAGCTGAGAATTGATATAGAAGGGAAGGCAGTGGCAGTGGAAGTGGAATAGGGATAGGTTAACAGCTTCAGGTATCTGGGAGGGATGGTTGAGGAAAAGGGAAGTTTAAATTAATCAGATGGGATGCAGCCAACTAGGACAGTATGTCAGGGATAGTATGTTGTTGTCTTTCTGCTTTTCCCGGTTAGGGGTCGCCACAGCGGAACTCCGGTCCACTAATGGTTGGCAGTAGATTTTTACGTGCCGAGTTGCCGGCCCTGGCACACAAACCTTCAACGAAGGTACACCCATGTATATGACAGAAAATTGTATATGACAGAAAAATACCAAAGAAGCTGAGTAGTACAAAAAAGTGGCATGACCTGTCCTACTTGCTGTATGGTGCAGAAACCTGGGTAGTAAAAGGCAGAGCAGTTTAAGTTTAGAGGTGATTGAGATAAGTGTCAGAGTTGGATGGCAGAATGCACAGTATGGGACCGACAAAGAAATGAGGACATCCGAGCAGAAGCTAGAGTAGCTCCAATTGCAGAGATGGTCAGAGAGAACAGATTATGGTGGTTCAGATTCATGTGCAGGAAAGCAGAAGACAATCTGGTAAAGACTATTTGGGACACACTGGAAGTAGGCAAAAAGGAAGGAATTGCATCTAGCAAAAAGTTGGATTCTGTGAGGCTTGTGACAGCTATTGTCTAAGAAGGTAGGGTAGTGACATTGAATTGAGACAGAGAGATGGCAACACCTGAGCGAACATTCTGACCTTGTATAAAAAATGGGGGGGGGGCATAATGATGCAGTTTTGTGGTCACGTGCCACATAGCAATTGCATGGGCCAGATTCCAAAAGATTTGTGCTAGGTGAGAGTGACTTGCTTCTGTATAAGGCTTACCTGTAAAGCAGAGTGGGAGCAAGTATTTTGTAATCGAGGCAGGCTTTCACAGAAGTAAGTTACTTCCACCGAGAGAAATTATTTTGGAATTGGGCCTTGTATTTCAAACAAGTACATGAGAAGGGAATTGTGAAAGGTGTATCGCCACTGTGCTAGTTCTGTTTCTGTTTTCAAGGAGTGGGCTTCCTTGCTTCAGACTTTATCTGCTTAAACTTACCAGAAATAAGCTACTGTAATTGCAGCAGTTTGTGTCTTGTCTCTTTCCTTGCATATCTTTTTGACCTGCCTGTTTATCACTTCTGTCACAATAGTCATTCATGAATGTGTAAAGTTTGTGTGCATGTATAATATCTCATTAAATCCGTGTGAAGCCTCCAGGTGCATCTGCAGTTAACTCCTACTGATGCCTCTAGGTGTCAAATATTGCTTGTTCATATTTGCATCAGTAATTCCAAAATGATGCTGTGTACAGGGTTTTAAAATGTTTCATCTTAAAGCTTACACAATAACACACTTGATTGCATTAATATTTGATGTTTGTCTAGTGCAGGCAAATTAACTTTTTTTCTAAATATCTCAACAACCAAGGAACACAGACAGAACTCCTTAGCCTCATATGAAAGCTTGAGTGGCTGCTGAGTTGTTGTAAATTCTTTACAAAATAGTACAAATGTAATAGTTACTGTGTTTACTGTGACTTATAAAATTCACTTTAAAGACCTAGAACCCGAATACCACCACTGTAAAAATAGTTTGTGCTGAAGAGTTTGCCATTTGCACTTCTTTCATAATCCCAATGGTGTTCGATATATGAACATTTGTCATCAGCATGGCACATCTTTACTTGCAATATTTGCCATTCTTCCTTGCAAAAGCTCTCCAAATCTGGTAGATTGTGAAGGCATCTCTTGTGCACAGCCCTCTCCAGGTCACCCCACAGATTTTCTATTGGATTTAGATCTTGGGTCTGGCTCGGCCATTCCAAAACTTTAATTTTCTTCTGGTGGAGCCATTTTTTTGTTGATTTGGTGCGATTCAGGTCGTAGCCTGCTATAGGTCCCCAACCATGTCCCAAGACTTCACACTCCATGATTCTAAGCACCCTGGAGAATATCAGGGTCCAACCAAACACTCATACTGGGCGACTTTAACTACCCCTCCATGTACTGGGAAAACCCGTGTACCAATACACTTGCCCAATGTTTCCTGGAATTCATTAATTCCAATGCCCTGGACCAGCTCATTCTTATCCCCACTAGGGGTAGCAATATCCTTGACCTGGTTATTACTAACCTGGGTGACCGTTGCTCTATGCCGATAGTCAACTCCTCCCTGGTTAGATCCGACCACAAACTAATCACCTTGGAAATCCACCCCCCCCCCTCCACAAAGGTAACCACCATGAAAAACTTCTCCAAAGCTAATTTTGGGCTCCTAAAAACAGAGGTGGCTAACGTCACGGCACTCATGCAGTTGAAGAACAGCTGCATGACCATCGCATCATACACTAATGCCCTGTATGAGCACGTACACAAATGCATGGATCTTGCCATATCCAATAGAATCAAGACACTCTCCTCCAAAAAAAGGAAGCCATTCTGATCAAGACACTCTCCTCCAAAAAAAGGAAGCCAATCTGGTGGTCCCCTCCATAAACATACTCTACAACAGGAGGAGGAAACTGATGTGTGGAATAAGGCAAGTCCCAAGACTGGAAAAACTCCCTCATCAGCCTCAACAAAAAGTTGAGATCCCTCATCAAATACTCTAAAGCTAGCTATGAAAACAGAATTGAATTGTAGCAGATAATAAAGACAACCACAAGGCCTTCTATAGTTATGTAAAGAATCTCCACGGCGATACCCACATTTGTTCAGAGCTATTGCACAATGGCACCTCCTATACCGAGCCAGCAGATATTGCCAATATACTAGCAGACAGATTCAGTGCCAACTTTACCCCTCTCTTCCCCTACTGTACGACCAATTACAATATCATTAGATCTCCAGGCACCCAGTATTACTGCTGCACAGGTTAAAACAGCACTGTTCAAGACCAAGAATACAGCTTCTATGGGACGTGACAATATCCCTGGCTGTGTTCTGCATGAACTACAGAGTGAACTGTGTTCTGCATGAACTACAGAGTGAACTGGCACCGCACCTATGTGTCCTGTTCAGTCACAGCCTCACCTCAGGCTTTGTCCCTACCAAATGGCACACTGCTACAGTCATCCCTCTCCACAAAGGAGGAGTGACTACAGACCCTGGGAACTATCGCCCCATTAGCCTGACAAGTCTGATATGCAAAGCTATGGAACGAATCATCATGGACCTAATAAACAAAGATATAGGGACTCTCCAAACTCTGCATCCCACACAGTTTGGTTTTGTGAAGGGTAGATCATGCCTGCTCAACCAGGTCGACTTTTTGTGTCCGTCACCAGAGCCGTGGATGAAGGCAAGGTGGTTCATACAGCCTACCTTGATCTGGCTAAGGCCTTTGATACCATTCCCCACTCAGGAATCATAGAAAAACTCACTAAGCTAGGCATCAACCCCTATATCACTAGGTAGGTTGCAAACTGGCACACAGATGGAACCCACAGTGTGAAAGTAGCTGACTCCAAGTCAGACTGCCGATCAGTCACAACCGAGTCCCACAGGGTTCGGTGCTGGGTCCTCTCCTATTTGTGTTGGCCTGAACATCGGAGAAGCAGATACCAAAGGGACTCTGGCTGACAAAGTTTGCAGATGATTGCAAGTTGGGAGTCATAGTTAACTCCCCAAGTGATGTTGACATCCTACAGAAAGGCCTAGACCAATGACTGGTGTCAGAACCATGGCCTTAAGCTCAGTGCCAAAAAATGTGTCGTCATCCCCTTTAGGAAAAAACCCGGTTCCCGTGTCGTCATCCCCTTTGGGAAAAACCCGTTTCCCGTGAATTACCACATCGATGGTAGTCCACTGAACACAGAAGGGTGTTCTAAGAGATCTGGGAACACAGGTTGACAGCGACCTCTCTCTTTTTTGACTACCACATTGCCACTGTGGTCAGAAAGTCCTTCTATGTGGCACATCTCATTACTAAGGGTTCTGCATCCAGGAAGAAAGAGGTCATTGTCTCCCTCTACTCTACTCTACTCTTCCTTCATTAGGCCAGTCATAGAGTACAATGCCCCATTTGGCATGTACCTCACTAGATACCTGCAACAACTGGAGAGGTCACAAAAGTACCTCACAAAGAGGATCCTAGGCCTTAAACACTTGTCCTATATGGACAGACTCAAAAGAAATCCAACTATTCTTTGTCTCATTGGCCTACTTGGAGGCGATCTCTGCTTGACTTACAAAGCCATGTGTAACCCAGCTCATTTAATCACTCCAGTGGCTCTACTCAACAGAGGCACTGGGAACTAAGGTCGGGTGGAACAATGCCAGGGTAATCCTATGGGCTAGGCTTGTAAAGGCTCCAAGGCCATTAGCCTAGAACACACCTATGAACCTGTGAACCTATGCTTGGGGTCATTGTCGTGTTTAAAGGTAAAGTTCCTCGTCATTTTCAGCTTTCTAGCAGATGCCTGAAGGTTTTGGGCCAAAATTGACTGGCATTTGGAACTGTTCATAATTCCCTCCACCTTGACTAAAGCCCCAATTCCAGCTGAAGAAAAGCAACCCCTAAGCATGATACTACCACCACTATGCTTCACCGTGGGGATGGTGTTCTTTTGGTGATGCAAAGTGTTTTTACGCCAAACATAACTTCTGGAATTGTGGCCAAAAAGTTCAACCTTGGTCTCATCAGACTACATTTTCCCACATGCTTTTGGCAGACTTGATGCATTGTTTTGCAAATTTTAGCTCGGCCTGGATGTTTTTCTGTGTAAGAAAAGGCTTCTATCTTGCAACCCTACCCCATAGTCCAGACTTATGGAGAATATGGGAGATTGTCACATGTAGTACACAACCAGTACTTGCCAGAAATTCCTGCAGCTCCTTCAGTGTTGCTGTAGGTCTCTTGGCAGCCTCCCTGACCAGTTTTCATCTAGTCTTTTCATCAGTTTTGGAGGGACATCCAGTTCTTTGCAACGTCACTGTTGTCTCATATTTTCCCCACTTTTTGATGACTGTCTTCACTGTGTTCCATGGTATATCCAATGCTGTGGAAATTTGTTTTGTACCCTTCTCCTGACTGATACCGTTCAACAATGAGATCCCTTTGTTGCTTTGTAAGCTCTCTGTGAACCATGGCTTTTGCTGTAGCAGGTAACTTAAGTAAATGTCAGGAAAATCCTACTAGGACAGCTGAACTTTATTTGGAGTTGGTTTCTTTAATTGATGGCAGGTGTGTACCCAAGAATACTGAATGCTGTAATTTAAATCAAAAGGTACTTCAACAAAGTATTAGTTTTAAGGGTGTGCACACTTATGCAACCAGCATATTGTACGTTTTTTTTATTTTTTATATTTTTCCCCTAACAGATTTGTTTGTTTTTTTTTCAATTGCATTGTACAGGTTATAGGTCACATTTAAAGGTGGGTAAAGGTTTGAAATGATTTATTGTGGTCTCATTTTTTTATATCACAAAAACCTGGCATTTTAACAGGGGTGTGTACACTTTTTTTATATCCACTGTAGCTGACTCCATTGTAAGTCATGCATTTGTGCCTCTTAACCAGTCTGAGCAAGAGTGATTAGTTGCTTGTCTAGTGCCAGGATCCAGCAGATCACACATGCTGTCAAGTCCTTGAACAACAAGTACCATACTTGTCATAGTTCATGCCGGTGTCCTTGACTTGGTGTGTGCTTCCCTGGAGTATATGAAGAGAAACATGATGGAGCTCACAGATTGTGTGTCCAAGGCAGGTATGAGCTTAGCATTGAGCAACATTCTACCTTCTCCAAAGATTATGCTGAGATATGAGCAGAAAGTAGGCTTCAGTATTTGTAGTTTTTGGTGTCATTGAAAGGGGAGCCAGTGTTTGTCAGCCTGAATGGATATGATCGACAGACCACACTGCTTCACCAGGGATGGCCTGCACCTGTCCCCTCTAGGGTTTCTGTTATTAGCAAATATATTTTCCACTTCCACAGTGCCTTTTTTAGACACTGCCAACTGATAAACATACAAACATGAAAATATAGATCAGTGCTGGTAGCCTAAACAAGAAACTCCTCCCCTCCCTACAAGTCCCTCTCACCTTGGAAGACATTGAAGTATGTGTAGTAACTGAGACCTGGTTTAAAATAGTGGAGAGCACTCCGGCTGTGCAGGACTATAACTCTTTCCACATGTTTAGATCAGCTACTGTGCAGGAGGGAAATCTGGTGAAGATTTCTCAATCTACATCCAGAAGAGGTTCCTGTCAAGGCTGGTAAAGCAACATGATGCACTAGAGCTTCCTCATGTCCAAATAGCCATTAGAAAGGTCCCATACCATATATTAGCAAGTTATAGAACTCCCTCTGTGACACAGGAAAGCCACAATGCCTATCTACAGGAACAAAAATCACTCCGTGTTAAACCCAATGGCATTTGTATAGGTGATCTAAATTATACAACTATAAACTCACCACTAGTGCATGAGCACAGAGGTTCCTGGACTTTGTCACTACAAATGCCCTGGAACAGTTAGAGTACCCATTAGGGGGAAATAATATCTTTGAGCTTGTCCTTACTCAAGGGATGATGCAAGATGCCCCCCCCCCCCCAACAGTATCTTCATAAGTTGTTGGATCTTGCATGAAAACAGCCTCCTCCAAAATAAAACTGAAACCGGCGGTCCCATCCACCTAAGGTACCTTTAGAAATTAATGCAAGGCAAACTACCTACTTCCAAGTGATACATTGACTAGCTTCAAATTCCTACCTACCAAACCCAGTTAACTTCACTATATACTCAGAAACGTACACCACCACCTCCAAACTGCCAGCATGTAAACAGCTGCAGAGATGCAACTGTACCCTGTAGGAGCAAGTGCAGGCAAACCCTCATGGTGGAACCATAATATCAAGAAGCTATGTATTAAAAGGAAAATAATATTGACCAAAAGTATTCTAATTCCCAGAATGTTAGAGCTTTTGTCATGGAAATCCATTCAGCAGCTTAATCAAGTCCACTAAAGCCAAATTTGAGGTTAGAATAGCTATGCAAACAAAGACAATCACAAGGCATTTTTAGTTATGTTTGTAATCTCAAAAGCACAACACGGCAATGGGCTGAGCTGATTGTGATTGTGGTTACCTACGCTGAGGCTGAACATATAGCAAACCTACTGGCTAGTTAAATATAGCTCTAACTTTACCTGTGTTTGTCTGTCCATAAAGTTATACCTGAAACTCTCTCACTTCCAGCTACCACACAAGACCCAAATTCAAGTGCTATCAAAAGCTGAGTAGTGCATCAGTAGGTCCTGACAAAACATGATTTAGCCACACCTGTAACACTGTTTATTCTCGGCCTCCGTACAGGTTATGTACGTACAGGTTATGTACCAAGCGAATGGAGAACAGTTAGTCACTCCACCAAGCGAATGGAGAACAGTTAGTCGCTTCTTCATAAGGAAAGATCTACCACATACCCTGGCAGTAGACCTATAAGTCTGACTAGCCTCATATGCAAAGCCATGGAAAGACTTGTGGGAACTGGTCAATCTGGACATAAAGAACTTTAAAACAGTAAACCCATCTCCATTTAGATTCATCAAGGGCAGGTCATACTTATCAAACCTGCTGGATTGTTTTGAAAAGGCCAGAAGAGCAATGAATAAAGGCAAAGCAGTACACATCACATATCTCAGCCTGGCCAAAGCTTCTGACACAATTCCCCACTCAGGCATGGTAGAAAAGCTAAATAAACTGGGAGTAAATCCCTGTGTCACCTGCTAGCTTGCCATCTGGCTCACAGATAGGACACAGTCAAAATATGGGCAGGAGTCCCCAGTGTTCTTTGCTGGGGCCTCTCCTGTTTTGCATGTAATTTTCTGAAGTAAATGCCAATGCCAAAGGGCTCTGGCTGACTGACTGCGGATTACTGCAGGCTAGGAGCTGTCATTGTATCCCTAAATGACTCCTGCAGGAAGGTTTGTCCCAAATAAATAACTGGTGCCAAAATCATAGACTGAAACTAAATGCCAAAAAATGTGTTGTATCCTTTTGGAAGTCTTCTACCCCAGAGCACTACATTTGAAAATACACCCCTAAGAATTGACCCATTTCTTAAGACTTTTGGGAACTTATGCGGGCAGTGACCTAATGTTTGACTAGCATGTGCCCATTGTTGTAAGAAGGTCCTTCTGTATTGCACAGCTTATTAACAAAGGGATTCTGTTTGGATCTGGGGATGTCTTTGTCCTCCTTTACTCAGCCCTCATTAGGCCAGACATTGAATATAATGGCCCCATTTGGCATGTATCTTTCCAGACACATGCAACAACTAGAATGCCTACAGAGATGTCTTACTAAAAGGATACAAGACCTAAACAAAATGTCCTACATGGACTGACTCAAAACTGTCACTATACTCTCTGTCCTATAGACTGCCAAGAGGTGATCTATGTCTGGCATATATCCCCTGACCAACTACTGATGTATTTACTGCATGTCAGCAAGTCATATGGTTTTGGAAGTACTCCGTCTAGGAATGTAAACCTCTTCTGCAACATCAGCAGAATGGTCTGGTGGGGACAGGTACATCTCACAGAGGATACTGCTGCTCTGGAACACTCTCTCCATCCTAATAAAAACAAAGTTCATCCTTGTCCATATTCAAGTGCAACTTAGATCTGTGGATGGGGAAACAGAAAATTTTAACCCGGGGCTGCCCCATGTACTACTAATGGACAGAGGCAGCTCCTAAATGTTTTCTCATGTATGAGTCCTCCCCTATTATCTATGGAATGATTCCAGTTATTCTCTTAAGGGGTACTATATAATTATACACCATGGGATGGGTAAGGCCAGCATATAACAAAATGGGATAGGTTATCTGTAGTACTAAAAGGAAATGGCCCACAAGTCCAGCTAGCCTAGTATTTACCTATGACCCTATAAAATGTGTTTGCTGGTGTCCAGAGCTTCATCCAAATGTATTTTGAACTGGAAGCATTAACTTGTAACAGTGATGGGATTTTTTATGAAATGAGCAGCTTCTTTATTCCTGAAATATTGTCTTCTGTTTTGTTGAATCTTTTTCTTTACCAAATGTGAAAACAAAGGTATGACAGACTATTGCATGTCTTCACAGACAGCTCAGGTGCTGTACTTTCCTGAATGGTTTACTGTGGTTACCTGTCCCCAGACAGATCTTTTCTAAGTAGCTAACTCTAAGTATTGCAGAAAATTAATACGAGTTTACTGTCCGATTTCATTCATTTAGGGCTTCTGCTGCCTGTTTTAAAAATGCATCCCGGAGAATATGCAGGATTTATGAAGCGTTAAAAAATGGATACCCTTAGACCAGGGCTGTTCTAAGAATCCTACATTAGTCCTGCAGATGCTGAGGTTTTTGTCCAGGTAAAAAATGCACTCTCCAAAGCCAAGAACATAGCATCCATGGGACCGGACAATATCCCAGACTGCGTTCTACACGAACTACAGAATGAACTGGCACCCTACCCAAGTACAATGTTCAGTCATAGCCTCACCTCAGGCTTTGTGCCCACTGAATGGCACTCCGTGACGGTTATCCCACTCCACAAAGGGGGAGCCGCGATGGACCCCAGGAACTACCGCCCCATTAGCCTGACGAGCCTAGTCTGCAAGGCCGTGGAACGTATCATCATGGAACTCCTAAACAAAGACCTTGGTAATCTCCAAACTCTGGACCCTACCCAGTTCGGATTTGTAAAAGGCAGATCATGTCTCCTAAACCTGATTGACTTCTTTGAAGCAGTCATCAAAGCCATAGATGAGGGTAAGGTGGTTCACACAGCTTATCTAGATCTCGCCAAGGCTTTCGACACCATCCCCCACTCTGGAATTCTAGATAAGCTCACTAAAATAGGTATAAATCCCTATGTCACAAGATGGGTTGCCACCTGGCTCACGGACAGAACCCACAATGTGAAAGTAGCAATCTCCAAGTCTGACTTCAGACCAGTGACAAGTGGAGTACCACAGGGTTTAGTTCTGGGTCTTCTCCTGTTAGCCTGTACTTCAGAGAAGTAGATACCAAACACAGAAGGTCTTTGGATAACAAAGTTTGCAGATGACTGCAAACTAGGAGCCATAATCGAAACTCCTAACAATGGACATACTATAAAAGGGCCTCACTGAGACAGATGCCTGGTGTCAAAGCCATGGCCTGAAGTTCAATGCCAAAAAGTGTATTGTCATCCCCTTTGGTAAAAAACAATGTACTCATGAAGTACCACATAGCTGGTAGGCTACCTAACGACCTTGGGACACAGGTGGACAGTAGTCTCTCCTTTGATAATCACATCGCCACAGTGGTCAGGAAATCCTTCTACGTGGCTCACCTAATCACAAAAGGTTTCTCATCCAGAAAAAGAGGTCATTGTTCCCCTCTACCCATCACTCATTAGACCCATTATAGCGTACAATGCCCCTTTTGGTATGTACCTCACAAGACATCTACAACAACTGGAAAAGCCACAGAAATACCTCACAAATGAGAATTACTGGCCTCAAACAGATGCCCTACGCAGATGGTCTCAAAAAATTCCAGCTTTACTCTGTCGCATATTGCCTACTCAGAGGCGATCTCTGCCTAACATACAAAGCTATGTCGAACCCAGAGCTGTTGGACATGCTCCACTTAAAGAAATCCCAATCCCCCCAAGCTACACACTCTAGGGGCCTAAACCTTGTCACCACAATAAACAGAACATGCTGGAGGGATAGATTCCTGTCCCAGAGACTTCCCATACTCTGGAACAGACTACCTATCTATGTCAAACGGAGCTCATTAGCACTCAAGAAAAATCTTGATTGGATGGGAGATAGGAAATTCACCCCGGGGATCACTTCTGTGGCTCTGCTCGACAGGGGCACAGGAAAATAATTTACTTGGGTGGCGAACGCCAGGGTACATTTTTGGCTAGGCTTATATAGGCCCTAGGGCCAATAGCCTAGTACCTACCTATGAACCTATAAGATATTATGTGACCTTCCCAAAGAAAGCTAGTGTACTTTTTGAGTGTATGCATGGTATACGTAGATCATGTATTGTGAGCCTTTAAAAACAGATCAGAGTAATTCTTAGATGCATTGGATTTTGATAACCTGTGCGTTATTACATGTCTGCTGCAGTGGTGTGGTAACACTCTTGGGTATTAGCATTTCTATGTTGATTTATCTATTTGTTTATTTACATATTTCACTTTTTGAGTTTCTTGGAAAGATGTCTTTTTTGACTGATTGCACCATTTTTTTTATCATCGCCTGTTTTCTGGCCCCTCTGCTTAGAAACATTAGCTTCCTCCCACTTTACCATTTATTTTTTATTGAAAGACATTTGATCAGGGCAGTGGACTGATCTGATCTAAAGTGGACCTATTTCAGTCACATTCCAAGAAATACAATGAAACTGACCTTTTGCATAGTGTTTTCTGTTCTAACTCGTAAGTACGTTCGTGGTCTCTTCTTAACTTCGAGGGTAGAGGGTCAAAGAAAGTCATTGTCTGTGTTATGCAGTCATTCCCATTCATACTGTGAACCTAAAACATGCTGCACTGCTGGATTGTCTTTCTTTTTATACTAATTTGTCAGTAGCAGGCATGTTTGTGCCATAGATTTTGTACATCTTATGGCTTATCTTTACCTTTTCAGTTACCCATACTTCTATCGAGACTTGGGACTCTAAATCCATAAAACAGTCATATAGTCTTCAAAAAATGTAGTGTTCATTTTCTTTTAATGATTGGAACAAAGCCACACACACATGTTCTGCAAGCACTTGAAACCATCTGTTTTGAAGCCAGGAACTATAGCATGTAGCTCAGGTAGTCTGATGTTTGCAGTCGTGGGGAGGGAGTATTGCTTGTGCTTGAATAGGAGTTCATGCAAGCAGCTGTGGGTAGGAGCAAAAGGGGGAGTTTAGGATTAGGGAGTGTGAGTGGGTTTGGGGTTTAGGACGTTATCGAGGAATTTAGGTTTGGAGTTATAGGTTTATGCAGCTTTTGGGGACCTTAGGGTTGAGGGGGGAATGGAGGTTTAGGGTTAGGGACTGAGGAGTCCAGTTATGAACTGGGTGGAGTTTTAGGTTTAGGGATTAGGTTCTAGTAGGGTATAGGATTGGGAGGGCAGTGTAAGAACGGGAGATCAGGCTAGTGGTTTTCAAGTACTTTATTCATCAGGGCTCTGTAGTGTATAGGTTTGAGCGTTAGGAAGGCTATGTATTAATGGGAGATCAGACTAGTAGGAGTTCAGGTACTTACTTTTTCAAACAAGTGGCAGTGAGCAGGTGTGTTGCAACCTTAATCACCTGTAGTAGGCCACGTAATATAAAAATGTGAGAGAGAGAATATATGTGTGTGTGTGTGTGTGTGTGTGTGTGTGTGTGTGTGTGTATGCACATATGTATATATTTATCTGTGTAAAACATATATGTGGAATTACTGACTGCAGAGAGGGACCACTTGGGTCACCTAGTCTGCTTACCTCTTTGCCTACATACAAGACGAATTGCTGATTTAACCAGCAGCCTACTTTTCGAAAACCTACAGGATCTGACTTCAGTTTGTCCCAGGAACTCTATTTATACATCTGACACAAGAACTAGAATAATACTACAGTTCAACTTAAATCAAGTGCAAATAATGCATTAGAGTTATGCTCGGGTCAAAATATATTGATATACTGTAAGATAGATGAGCATAAGATTATACGGTTTTCTAAAAATGTTTGAACGGCACAATGTAATCTGTTCAAAATATTGCCTTCGCAAAACCACTTCCTGCATGCTAATGAGGTTGGAATGTCAAAGTGCATGTAGCGGAAAGATCGCATTCGCACTTTCGACATTGTTTTCAGTTCATTACTGCAAATCATGTGACGTAACATTTTTGCAGGGGGAGCAAGCTACCCTACACCCCCTGCAAATTATATATTCCAACTACGCGATTGCACTACATTGGGGAAAAGGGTAATTTCCCAATCCCTACTGTAGCGCGATCTCTATTCGAAACATCGACTACATATGCACAGTGGCATTCGCTGTACTGACCACCGCAGTAGTGCAGGTCAGCAACATGGGAAGCAGCCTAATGACTTTTGACATTTCCATGTTTGCCGAACCTGCACTCTGCACATTTTGATAGTATACCGGTTATATGGCATGTACACCAGACAAACCACATACAATGGTTTTGGGGGTACGTCAGTATTATTGGAGGTGCAAGACTGAGCAAAAGGAAGCTTGGGATCTTTTTTTGGTCATGTTTTCAATTAAGGGGAATTTGTCAGATTCGCAAAATTTAGTGGGTAAAAATCCCAGAAAGACATCTAGAGTTGGGGGGGCATACTCTGAGCTAGCGCTCAAAAAGTGCAGACAGTGTGCAAATTAAAAATTTAGTTGGATTAACTGTTTATCAAAAGTGATTATGAGAAATTTGAAAACGTGCATAAAACCTCAAGTAGATGAAGCAGTAGCACTTCGGAGACCTGGAGTGGAAGGAAGTAGATGAAGCAGTAGCACTTCGGAGACCTGGAGTGGAAGGGACAAAATGTGGATCCAAGTAGACGTTAAGGAGGCAAATGGATACTTTGGGACTAGATATTTAGATTAAAGTAAAACATCCCTAGGTTTTATGAATAATCTAGTTGGATTTCCACCATATCTCATGTATCATTTATTTTTCCATTTTTTTTCCTTTGGTTAAGGATAGTAGGTCATGTATCATTTATTTTTCCATTTTTCCAACTCCTCTAGGCATACCTTGGCAACTACCTACCTTCTTTACTATATGGAGCCCCTCTTCTAACTAATCTGACTTCTTCCAATGCTTCCAAACTTGAAAATTGCTATAATAAGATCTCTAAATTTGCAACTAAATCCAAAACCTCCACTCATCACTGCCTTACCATGCACTCTCTGAACTGGCTAGAACTCTCTAACCACCTAGACTATCTACACCTAACCACCTCTCGCAAATTAATATTTTACCCAGATAAATGCCCAGTCTTAGCAAACATCCTTCCCCCCCATATATCCCAAATAGATCTCTGAGATCTGAACGCCAAAATTTAATTTCTATCCACAAACCCAAACGACCTGCTGGTCAGCTTCTACTCTTTCTCTCTAGGCAAGAAATGGAACTCTCTCCTTCCTTCACTTAGGACTATACCAAACTCCGAAACCTTCAAGACCCAACTTTTCTCATACCTGTCATCCAAACGGAAATGTTCTGCTTACACCCTACGTAAATTTAAGGGAATTCCCCAATGAGTTCTTCATACTCCTTGCTCCACTCTTCCCTCTAACTTGTATTTCTATTCTCCTAAAACTGACTGAAGCTGTCAGTCACTGATTAAGCAATTCTCTCACCTGACTCCAAGTATGTAAATATCATAGTATTTCTATTGTCTGCACATCAAGTATTTACCATACTTGATTAGAACATCTGCATGCAAACTGCCCCCCCCCCCCAGTGTAATAACACAAGAACCTTAGATCTTTTATTTTACAGACAGTTGATCATACTGCTCTGAATGGAAATACCTGTAAACTGTGTTCTCTAATATCTGTTAACTGTTTTATGATGTATATTTTATGCATTTGCATTTCCTTACTGTAATGAATTTTATACATGTATATACCTTTTAAAATATGTAACCCTCATTGTGTATTGCTTATGGAGCTTTCTCCCGGCCCTCCACTGAAATGAGCACTTCAGCAGGCAGTGGACTTCCCCCCAGTAAAAAGAAAAAAAAATAAAAAATATTTGTAATTTCCTTTCATGTGCAACTGTAACTGTATTGGTTGGGGTTGAACATTTACAACATTTTAAAATATTGGAATATGCTTGGGCATCAAAGAGAAGGTAATTACTACCCTTTTGATTTTTACTGTCTATGTTTTAGAATATACATTTATACATAGACCAAATATGAAAATACAAGAAGCTTAGCATATCTCTACAAATACTGCTGTAGCCCAACAGTTGTCGGGTCACTTGCACTCCTCCCATTGGGATGCTTCCTTTAGCCTTGCCACTGCAATGGCTGAACAGAACTAAAGTAGGTTCTCCAACAACAGGGCTGTATCATAGAGGTTATGCAGCGTATATCTAACCTTCGCAACTATGGGTTAGCCCTACAGCCCAAAACATTGCTGGTAATCCATATGACTTCAACCCTGAGGACCTGTACTGTAGGGCCTTCTCAAAATATATGAATCTGAGTTACTGGAGCAAGCTTGTACCTTCACATCTGCCATCTTCAAAGTAAACCTGCTGTTTACTCCTTGCTGAAGTCCAGTAGCCTTTGTGTATTAATTTGAGACGATGTTCATATTGCCATAGGGTGAAACACAAGAACCTCTACACTTTCAGTTGTCTGTTCATTAGTCCTTTACTACTCTTGTCTGCCAGTAGTATACAGAAATTCGTCTAAGAGAGTTTTAGCTTGAGCCGGATATGGGAAACTGTGAATTAGATAAACATGGTTAGCCAAATACATTTCTTCCTCGTAAGGGCCTCTAAGGAGAGGCTTGCCTTCTCCCAAGTACATACAACGAGGATAAAAAGGCATGCCTCACTTGTAAAAATTTCCAACATTTCTCTTTGCGAATGTCCAGCTGTTATCTCAGTGCAGCAAAAGATATAAAGGTTAATGAGCTCCGTGTATACTGCATCACACATTTAACCTCTTGTATTCTTGCCCTAATCTATTTTAGTCTCACAATGTAGTGTCATCCATGTTAAGATTCCAGTGGTCCCAAATAGGGACATCCTTGCCATTTGCACCTTGCATAGCAAATGTAAGGCACTGTGTGTGAGATATCAAGGGTAAGAAAATGTATCCAGAACACCCCATATTTAAACTAGACCAATGATCACACAGCCCTATATCTAGTAGACTCTCCTGAAATCCCTGTGGGTGTGTTGCCTAGGGGTAGGATTAGGGTTACCACATCAGTAGGGGTGTGCCCCCTACCCTTAACCCCAACCTTGTACATTAGTATAATAAACTCCCTTTCTGTCACAGTACCACTGAACAAGCCCAAAAGACACAGGCACATGCATGTGTAAGTATGTGTGTGATATATATAATATAATACACACACACACCCCTATCCCCTTCCATAGCCCATTCTCTAACCTAGAAGCATGCTTAACCCAAATGCCGTTCTGGCATTACCTTACATTCAACCTTTACCACTTCAACAGATGCTGCCTTTGATAGTCTAACCACTCGACCATTTGTTTCAACAAGTGTGTGTGTGTGTGTGTGTGTGTGTGTGTGTGTGTGTGTGTGTGTGTGTGTGTGTGTGTGTGGTGTGTGAGAGATGTATGCACACGTGTATGTACATATAGTTGGGGTGGTAGTTCATTTTATTGAGAGTGGATTGATTGAGTAGTATAGTACAGGTGGAGCTGAGTTTGTTTGTTTGCTAATTAGTGGAGTAAGGAAGCATATCCTTTTCCACATGTGCGATCTCATAGTTGGTATATTTAAGTAATGGGGGTGTGAGGGTGCAGGGGAGCTTGCCCCTTACAAAAAATAATTGTTTTTGTTTTGTTGTTTTCAGACGTATGTGCGGCCAATAGTTTGGGGCAATGTTTTCAGTTATGTGTATTTTGTTTTTTAATGGTAAGTAATAAACTTGTGTGTATTGTAGTATAAATGTATTTTTAAAAGCCATCATTGCTGTACAAAATACTTTTCTTTAAGCCATATCAGAGACTTTAAACTGTTGCATAAAATAAAAGCATTTCATTGCATAAAGAGATGCAATACCTAGTTGCACAGACTAAAATCGGTCCATAACCAAGAGATGATGTAGACTGGTTTGCTTTTTTTATGTAAAGTGTTCATTTCATTAGACACCTTTTCCATAAGGCTAGGACCAATTCATAAAGAGATTTCACAGATGAAAATAGAACAAAATGAGCTACGATTAATTTAATTTAATGGTGTCATTATTTCTGATAAATGTGAAAAGAGTGCCTGACTTTTTGTTTGCAAGGGAGGACACAACATGTTTAATAAGGTTACTCTTGCAGAAATAAGTAGTCATCTTTTACTAGCACGGTTATGTTCATCAGGAAGTTGATTGATTAGCTTTAAAATGTTTTATTTTCATTGTTTTGAATTCTCACTGTATTATGTCCAGAGTGTAAGACAATAACTTGTAAAGCATATTTAATAAAACAAGTTTGCATGGGCACAGCTACATAAAAATAAGCACCACCTCATAACCTATTTTTTGTTAAATCTGCTTGTTGGTGAGGTTGCTATGAAGACCATACCTAAAATATAACTCAAACTGGAAATATTATACATTGAGTTCAACATCTCAGCTGCTGCCAAAAACAGTTTGATCGACACCTGTATAATACTTGTAACCCAGTCATGTTGTTCTACTGAAAACTGCATTAGCATTGTGTAACTTGCATTTGGTGGCTGCCATAATGGTTGAGATGTTTAACTTATAGACACAGTGTGAGGTTTGATTCTCACATAGGATAATTGGCTAGGCTTCAAATGGCCCACCAGGGCAGTTAGCCTAGTACTAATCTATGAATCTATTCCAATAAAGCTGAAACCTAGACAAAGTTTCTGAAAGTAAATAAAAGATAATCAAATCTGTATAAAACATGACTAATGGCATAAAGTTTAATGTAGAGAGTTTGCTTATAGGAAAACTGTAGTACTTGTGTAATAACTGATAGCAAATACTAATTTAATAGATCTTGTTTTAATAAGTATGTTAATAGTTGCAATGCTATATAAAAGTTCGTAACAGTGTGTGAAAGCTGTAACAAATATTTGTAACAGTTGGCAATAGTGTAT
This sequence comes from Protopterus annectens, assembly GCF_019279795.1. NCBI lineage: Eukaryota > Metazoa > Chordata > Ceratodontiformes > Protopteridae > Protopterus > Protopterus annectens. The sequence goes on along the minus strand of NC_056727.1, from coordinate 254,523,880 downwards.
TAAAATAACTACAACAGATCTTGTATTGAATTTTTCCACACTAGGAATTTCAAATGTCTTTACATAACACATCATTTTGACTTCTACACAAAAACCCAGTAGGTCAACCTTTTAAAATATGTAAATTCTACAAAGAGTGATGAGAAACGGCCTGCATACTTACTAATTTGTAGATTATTATATATACATTTAATACTTAGAGTAAGCAGACTGCAGCCTAGCTTGTTAATATGATGCTGTATGGTCTTGCATTAATATACACAGAGTTGCACACAAAATTATGTAATGTAAAATGAATCTGTTGTACTATTACAGCAAAGAATTAGTTTCATCAAGCAGTCACTTTATTAGAAAAAAAAAGTTAAGGGTTTGACAATGTTCGATTGCAAGCTGTTGTATAGTAAAGTTACCAAAGCATAAAATGTCCGTTTTACTAGTAAACGTTTTCAGAAGCCTAGACAGAGGGCACATAACACAGAGGATTATGAATGGATCACAGATCATAACCTGCTTACTATGTATTTGAGACGCTCAAGAGGTGAACCTTGGCATCCATGTCAAGAACAGTTAATAAAGGGTTATGATCAGCGACCTTATCATTCTTTATAATGCGTGGAGCTTTATCTGCTCCGTATGCACTTCTTCCAGAATGAAAAAAGAAATATGTCAAGTGTTGGCCGGCTTTCAAAGCCATAAGGCATTTAGTGAGTGCTGTGACTGTGTAATAAAATGTCTCATGTTACATTTACCTTGCCATGCTTCTAAACTGTCCGAATTTTCGCCTTATATATTTGGTTAGTTCCCCATTTAAATCAATGATTTTCTGACGTAACAGAGGACTGAAGTCACTAAATAATGACGCACATTTGAGTTTCAAACTTTCTATCCTTTAGAAAATGCACAGTAACACAAATCCTGTTCCGTTTTTATTCCAGCGCTGTCATTTGCTGGTCAGTACTGGCAGATTTGACTGCCTAGTATGAGACCCAACCTTAACAAATTTAAGCAAGGAATGCTGGACAATTATTAAGATCAGGTCTCATGCTGTGGTAGCACTTTCTCTGGCTTTTGGAGCATAATCACAGAGCTGTATACACTAGTCCATCCATTCTCTGCCCCTTTTCCCATTTTGCACATGGGGTTGGGGTTTCACTTCAGCAGTGACAATCCTCTCGAACCAAGGTTTACTCTGCCGGGTGGCTAGCCCTGCTGTGGTAGTTCATTTGTGCCATCCACTTGCGCACACACACACTCTCACGTATGGCCAATTTAGAGTGCCCATTTCACCTACTGCATGTCTTTGGAATGAAACCGGAGCACCCGGGTGAAACCCACGTGACCACAGAGAGAACATGCAGACTCTGCACAGAAGGCACCCCAGCCGAGAATTGAGCCAGAGAACCTCTTGCTATGAGGTGACCACGCTAACTGCTGCACCACCGCGGCCACCACTACAAGTATTTACTGCTTCTTTTCATTCTAGCATGCTAAAGGGACATATATTCACCTAACAAAAAACACCAGAAAAGCATTGTGTAGAAGATGGACATATCTAGTAAGTTATACTTTGCTATGTGAACGGTGATAAGTTAGCATGCTCTAACATCCATCACATAAAGTGCTATTATGCAGTTGGCAAATTTAAATTAATGTAAAACAAGTGTGTGTTGTTAATAGACTGCCTTTAAATGTTCAAAAATTTAAATGGCAAATGTAACTTCTTCACAAGTATCTAATATGTCAGGGCATACATCATTATTTTAAAGGTTAATTCCTGAGCTGTACAAAGCATGCAAATGACATTTTGTAATATGCTTATTAACTAAACTGACATCTGTCATTTGTTTAGCTTTTGTGTGGTAACTGGTTTGTGATTCTGTTAAACGCCACTTAATAAACTACAGGTATTAACATACTTATTTCCCAAAGATATATGTAGTGCATCATTAAAGTAAAACATGTAATCAAAACAAATGTCTAATATAAGAAATTTGTCAGTGTTTACATAAATATGGTAAGACAGTATGAGTACTTGTACAAAAAAATGAACACTGATTTATTCTACATTCCAGATGTTGTTTGGTTTCTTAGTAAAATAGTGTATTGCTACTGATTTTCTATAATACCACTTGCACATGTGTGATGTGTCACTGGCTAGGAGTAGATGAGACCAACAGTAAAATAATGCACATGGTTATACTCTAAATTGTGAATTGACAGTCTGCTTTCCTAGTATGACAAAGTACTGTGTATTAATTTTTCTTAATTGGTTTTAAGTTGTGACAACACCTTGTACTATGCACCTCATTCAATATGTCTGATTTCATACTTTATCAGTTTTAATGTAAATAAGTCACTATATTGACTTGTACATCGAACGTCAAAATAAAATTGCTTATATATATGAATGTTTCTTAAAGCTGACAGAGATTTACATAGTATGTTGTGTGTTATGATCATAGGGAGGTGCATTATAATCAAAAGTGCAAAAAAAAGTTATTACCAAGCTCTAATATCACCTGAAGTCAAATTTTTCTTCATGCTTTTGTATGAAATTTGTTGGCTTTCAATGCACAGATTGTGCAGTAAACTGTCTTTCGGCTTCTCTTGTTAAGGGTCGCCACAGTAGATCACCAGTCCGCAGATTGGTTGGTAGTGGAGTTTTAACAGTGTCGAGTTGCCAGCCCGGCGCCCATTCTTCACGTAAGACACACACACACACACACACACACACACACACACACACACACACACACACACACACACACACACACACACCTACTACATGTCTTAAAACTCGTTCAATGTCAGGGAAGACATGAAGACTAGCTGAGAATCGAACCAGAAAAACTGTTACTGTGAGGCGACAGTGCTAACCGTTGCATGACCGCAGCCTGCAAGATTGTGCAGTATGTCCTAAAAATGAAAAAAAATATAGAGAACTCCGCTGTAGAAAAATATTTGAGAAAATAGCATCATGGATATGTTTCCATTTCCTAATTGATAGTCTGTCTATGCAGAATTTATTATAAATGTTAATGTTTTGTGTGTTTACAAGTGTGATTTGTTAATCAAGCAGCATATTTCAGTAAAAATATGAAAAAGGAATGGCATTTTACTTGAGTGAATAGTATTGTGGGCAATTTAAATAAAAAGATTCATATGCACTCTTTTAAATCTGTTCTGAAAGTCTGATTTAGCATACATAATGTCAGGGTATTAATTCACAGTTACAAATGACACATCCACCGAGGTCATGTTTAAATGTTTCCTGGCTAAGTATAACTACAGATAATCGGTAGCTTCAGATAGACTTAAAAGTTGTCACTTTATATTCCTTGTGACATTTTCTGAAAAAAGTTAATCCAACATTTAACGTTATTGCGTTGTAGTAGTGTACATCTTTGCTTCAGATGAAATGTTGACATTTCCAGATTAAACCTGCTTTGACCTGCTAAGTGGCCAGAGGGGGGAAGTAAGATTCCTGGATTTTATTTTTCTTTTACATATGGGTGATTCCTGTCAGCATTTTGTTCCTGAGACGTGTGTCAAGCCTGCAGTTCTGGAGGAGATGAGACTGTTTACCTGCCTGAGGAGTGTGGGCCCTCCGCTCTAATTGCTACTGTTGTTTAAGACATTCTGTCAAGCCAGTGGCTGGCATTTCTTGAGAGTCCCGGCCGACTAGTCATGACCAGTGACTGTCCTACTATTTTGTTGAAATATCTTGCCTTCATTTCTTGAAAGTTCTAGCAGACTGGTAGAAATGGTGACAGAGCAAGATGCTGCATAACCCTCTGTTTAAAACGGGTTCCTATTAATTATTCAAACTTTTTTCAAAGTTTGAATGTCATATGATCGACACCATCTGATCGAACTTTGAAAAGTTCGAAGGTTAAAAGCAATGGCTCTGTACGGCGCAGAATGGGAAAATTTGCCTTTTTTGCACTGAAGTGCGATCTCTAAGTTGGTACATTTAAGTAGGGTGGCATTGGTGGGCGCAGGGGGGCTTGACCCCTGCTCAGAGCGTTCAGGTAATTTTTTTTTTTATTGTATTTTAGAAGTTTCAGACTTTGCTCATATGTTGTTGAACATATGAGGTTTGGAGTTTTGAAACTTGTGGCTTGAGCAGCAAGAAATACTAATAAACAAAATGCACGTTTATGCATACAGAAGTCATTGTGACCTGCATTCGATAACAGTGCAGTGTCCCATTGTTAAAGAAAGGACTGCTAAACTGTGCATAACACCTCTTAGGACCTTGTGAAATGCAAGACAGAGTTACTAATGTGGATGTCATTCAAATAGGCCAGTTTACAACAATTAGTTGATAAGCTTAACTCCAGACTGCCTAAATCCCTTTTATCAGTAATACCCCATCATTTTTTTAAAAGGATGCTACCATCAAATCAACTGGCAAGTAACCTTTGCATCTTAAACGTTTAAAACGGTGACCATCAAGGCACAGACATAACAAATGGCATACGCTTCATCCACAAAAGCATGTTTTTTCTGGCTCTACATTCCCAGGAAGTCATAAACTGATATGCACAGAGTTTTTGCTGTTTGTCTACTTCCATGTACTGTCAAATGTGATTTGATGTTAGCCTTCTGATCCACTGTATTTCAGTGTCAAGCATGAGAACAAATGTTCCTGAACTCAAACTTGCAGAAAAGCATTCCTTTTACAAATCTTATATTTTAAAAAGTTCCATCACAATGTTTTTTTGTTTTGTTTTTGTTTACCAGGCAGCCCGCTACCACATCCAAGACTGACATTGTCTCCACACCTGCTAGAAGTGTAATAACTATATGAACTGTGCCACCAAATCAAGAGCTTTGTGTGCACAGAACATTCTCACAGTTCTGCATATATTAATAATTATAAGAAACATTAAAAAATGCATTCAGATATGTCACGAATGTTTTACTCTGCAGTATTGCGTCAAGTTACACAGCAAAAGTTACACAGCAATCTGTTACTTAACTGAATATAAATAAGTATTTTTTTATAGTTAAAATACAGAAAAGAAGGAATCTTTGTAGTGGAAAGTGAAGGAATCTTTGTAGTGGAAAGTGTAAAAAAGCAGGCCTTCTTTTATGACAGCACAAATTCCAAAAACAAGGATTGTTAGATCCAGAGAAATGAATGTGCAGTGACGCCTACTGTTGTAATGCAGTTGTTCTAGTATTGTCTAATGACTCTCTTACATAAGGTTATATGTTTGAGATCACTTGTAAGTAATGGTTATTGGTGATTTGCACACTTGAGCAATGTGAGTTTCCTTGTATCTTTAACTGTGCATGCTTAAATATGTACTCTGTAACTTCTTGGATACAGATTCAGCGTTCCTGCAATGCCAAATGTCATCACATAAAACACACACTTCTGAATTGTATTGTACGTTTTTTATTTTTAGATGAAACTTATCTGAAGACTAACTGACCAAGATGTTAAAAAAGTTTGTAAAAATGTTTATCATTTCTTGGAAAAATCCAATTAAAATTGGGTGACATCTTTGTAATA